>NW_026889560.1:0-131474 GCF_032173495.1 Musca vetustissima
GTAAATGCTTGTAAATATTTAAGTGTAACTCCCACATCCGAGTACATACGACAATATAATTGGTATCACTTTAAAGGCCAACCACTCCTTTTGGATATACTATCAACATCTCGGGTCTATGCCATTCAGGATTAAGGCTATACGCAAAAGAATACAAATTTTGTAATTTTTCACACAAAAGTAAGGGTCTATTTGAACCGCTAAATATTACCTGATTTTTATCAAAACAGGCATGCTCATTCCTTGGTCCGATCTCCTTCCCCATGTAAAATTTCGCGATGTTCGGTCTGCAAGTGCGGCCTCTGGAGCGATCAGAAAAACCGACAAAAATTAAGTATTTGGTCTATTTCACCCCTAAATATAAACCGATCATTACCAAAAACAATAGGTCTTCATTGGCCAGAACCCACCCTACATGCAAAATTTCGTGAAGATTGGTCCGTAACTGTGGCCTGTATCGTGTTTACAAATTTTAATGGACAGACGGACGGACGGACACACATGTCTAGATCGGCTCAGCTAGTCGAGATATGATCGGTATTCTTAAAGATGGGTGTGGGACCAATATTTCGCGGCGTTACAAACTCCTGGGGCTGCACAAAGCTATAATACCCTGACAACATAGTTGTGTAGGGTATAAAAAATCCATGCCCTATATATATATAGTCTTTGAAATATCTACGTCGTACATAAATCCCTAAAATATTCTTCTGGAAAATATACGCCCTTTATAGAGTCCTAAAAATATTATTTAGAAAATCTTCGCCCTTTATAGAGTCCTAAAAATATTCTTTAGAAAAAACTACGCCTAGAGCCTAAAAATATTCTTTAGAAAAATCTACGCCTAGAGCCTAAAAATATTCTTTAGAAAATCTTCGCACTTTATAAACCCCGAACAAATTCTTTAAAAAATCTACGCCCTATATAATGTCCAAAAAATATTCACAAAAAAATCTGCGCCCAATATAGAACCCCAAAAATAATCTTTAAAAACCCTACGTCATACATAGATTTCTTAAAATATTGCTTAAAAATTCCACGCCTTGATTGGCCCCTAAAAATATGTTTCCAAACCTTATGAAATATTTTTTGGAGACCCTTAAAATACATATATTCTTGATCGGAATAAAATTCGGTGTCGTTTTAACCATGTCTGAAAGTCTCCCTATCATACATTTTTAAAATCGGTCGATCTTTGGTATATAGCTCGCATATTAAAGTTCAGTCCCTTTATGAATATTTTTAGGGGTGGGTAAACAGCTTCATCACAGAACATTTCCGATATAGATCCATGTTAGTATACAGCCTCCACCCAAGACCATAATTAATTGCAAGGTCCTAGCCCTGTTCCAGGTTATTTTAAGTTTGGTTTATTTGTTCTATCATGGTATAGCCCCCCATATAAAACCCCAATTGATTTTATGAAATTTAAGTGGCCACCTCATGAGGAGGGTGTACAAATTTCGTCGTGGTCAAAATTGAGAATATTTTTCCGTGTTTTATTTATAAACAATAATTAATTTTGTCACTACATTGAAGACCTTTACTTTTTTGTAAAAAAAAATCCATGTCTGTTTAAAAAATATTCCTATATTTTTATACCCTTCACCACACTGTGGTACAGGGTATTATGTCTTTGTGCATATGTTTGTAACATGCAAAAATAATCGAGATAGACCCATAGTTACTTTTGAGAATATGCATAGAATCACTTTCTGAGTCGATTTACGCATGTCCGTCCGTCCGTCCATGTATTTTTGTGAACAAAGTACAGGTCGCATTTATGATCCGATTTGGATGAAATTTGGCACAGTTCACTTATTTGGCCCAGGGACGAACCCTATTGTAATTGAGAAAAAACGGTTCAGATTTATATATAGGTCCCACATATATTTTTGTCCGATTTTATGTAAATTGGGCACCAACGCGCCTACATTTATTCGTTTTGCACGAAATTTGGCAGGGAAATTCAGTTTGCCCTCTTGACGGATGTGTGCTAAATTCCGTGAAAATCGGTTCAGATTTAGATATAGCTCCCATATATATATTTTCGTCCGATTTAAGGTAAATGGTGCACCAAAGTCCCTATATATCGTTCGATTTGCACGAAATTTGGCACAGCGTAATGAATTAAGCCTAGAATGATGTCTGCCAAGTTTCCTGAAAATCGGTCCAGATTTAGATATACCTCCCATATATATTTTCGTCCGATGTTATGTAAATGGTGCACCAAAGTCCCTATATATCGTTCGATTTGCACGAAATTTGGCACAGCGTAATGAATTAAGCCTAGAATGATGTCTGCCAAGTTTCCTGAAAATCGGTCCAGATTTAGATATAGCTCCCATATATATTTCCGTCCGATTTTATGTAAATGGTGCACCAAAGTCCCTATATATCTTTCGATTTGCAAGAAATTTGGCAAAACGTACTTAATTGAGCTTAGAGTGATGTCTGCCAAGTTTCGTGAAAATCGGTCCAGATTTAGATATAGCTCCCATATATAGTTTCGTCCGATGTTATGTAAGTGTTGCACCAAAGTCCCTATATATATTTCGATTTGCACGAAATTTGGCATAACGTACTGAATTAAGTTTAGAATGACGTGAGCTAAATTTCGTGAAAATCGGTTCAGATTTAAATGTAGCTCCCATATATATTTTCGTCCGGTTTTATGTAATTGGTGCATCGATAGGATACATCTGAGGATATATCTGTTGAATATACCCAAAGTGGTGAAGGGTATCATATAGTCGGCCCAGTCCGACTTTACTACTTTCCTTACTGGTTTAAATTTAATCCAGAAACAATTTGAAAGATATTTTCGTTAATCAATTCTGCCTGCTTGGAAAAAGGATATAATTTACAAAATATTTCTTTTTAAATTACTAGCTTTAGGTGGCCCTTTAATATTCTTTACAATTCACGATAGTTCCTACTTGAAAAAATATTCTTTTGTAAAACAAAGGTCGTTTTCTTCGAAAAATATGTTTGTTTTTACATTACCAATTTTTTTTTTTTAATATGTACTTGAAAAAAAAAATATTTTTTTGGTTAGAAAAATATTTTAGACCTGGTATAAATCGTTGCGCTTAGGGTATTTAATATATATATATATATATATATAATCATCTTATATAATGATAACCAGAACATTTGTAATACGTTCATTTCATGCCCATTTTTATCATCGTGATATATATGAGGACGTGTGTGTGTTTTTATTCAAAATCCTAAACATTTTATGTTGCATACCATACGGCCATAAATTTCCACTAAAATAAAGCATAAACATTTTAGCAACATTTTTGGTTTTCCTCTGTGTCTGACAAGCATGACCGTAATTTAACCAAAACTGTAAGTATTTGTCACTGAAGTGTCAAAAATGTTGCCAAAATAATAATGACAATTTTTTATGGTATAAAAATTAGAATGAATATAATTAACTAAAAGCCTATGATAGGCTTGCATTATCTTATTTGCATGCTGGTAGACCTTAAAAAAAATTAAAAAATCCTCGCCTATTTATAGTGAAACAATATTTTTATGAAATTCAAAATATTATAAGCAACGCCATCTGTCGGCAAACAATATAACTATATTACTTGGTTTCTGGCTTACGTTTCCATATATATCCTAGTATATTTATATATATACAACATCGTTTGCTATCGATAACAGCGGGGACCACGGTCCATAAAGTTTTATTCTTTAGCGGGAATATTTGTTATTGATTTTACATTCTTCCCCATATTTACCCTACTATTATGGTTTATTAGTCTTACGTTCCCACATATATATCCTACTATTTATACATACATACAACATCGTTTGAAAAGATATTTTTTTTCAAGCAATCTAAAAGCATGGACTTATTAAAAAAAATATTTTTTCAAGCTATGTAAAGGCGTGGATGAGGTTTTGGTGTGTGTCTCCACAATGGCTATGGTAAACAACGCCATCTGTCGGCTAACAATATAACTATTTTAATTGGTTTTTGGCTTAGGTTCCCATATATATCCTACTATTTTGACATGTATACACGTTTCGTTCGTTTGTTATCGGTAACAGCGGGGACCGTTAAGTCGTATTCTTTAGCGGGTATATTTTTTATTGATTTTACATTCTTCCCCATATTTACCCTACTATTATTGTTTATTAGCCTTTGGTAGATATTCAAAGCCTATCACTAGGCGCAGATTTTTAAAAAAAATATTTTTTCTGTGGTCTATCATTATGTGTGTATTTAAAAAATTCAAGGTTTATTATTAGGCGTGGATTTTTTCAAATATTTTTATAAAATCCTCGCCCATGTCTGTTTAAAAAAAATAAATTTATTTTTCCCTTCCCCTACTACCAAAAATATCCCTTACTGTACACTTGTTGTTATTGTTATTACATGCCTGTCCCAGTGTTGATAAACTGAAAGTGTTTGGTCATGATGATAGTTATGGTGTTCCTGTGTTACTTTGACCATAAACATTTGCCTCACCACTCACAACCAAATCATGAAATATGATATAAATTTAGCAGGATATTTTATACGGCTGTAAGTGTCGGTCCTTGTAGACAAACGAACCGAAAACTAGAAATAGACAACACATTTATATTCAAATTTTGCTGGACAATTTTCGATGCCATAGTTTAGTTAATAAAATTTATTATAAAATTTTATTTAGGGGACAAGGAAAGAAATTCCATAAGAGGACATGCTGGAGAGAGAGAGAAAGAGAAAGAAACACGAGGATAGATATTACATTCAAGGTGTTCACTTTTCAATTTACATAATTTTTGCGTAACAGAATCACTGAATAAAATTTTGTGATTGTAAAATACCATATTTATGTATCTCCATAAAATTGTATATTTATATTTTTATAAATAAGAAAATAGCGATACAATTTCCAATTTTTCAACTCAATCTTATTTTATTCCGATGTGAAAACCTCCAAAAATAAAATATTTAATTACATCCTTTTTGGTAGCACTTACAATTTTTGTTGCACTGAAACTTTTCCCTTAAAATTACATATCATATTACACGAATACATACGTAAACTTATCGACGGAATTCATTTTCTCGTTACTCATAAGATATCCTTTAACAATTCTTGTTTCGTAGTTCTTTTCCATTGACGAAGCACTACAGGGACATTAACAGGCATTGTCCGAAAAAGGACAATGCCTGTACATATCCACATGGATATGTGGAAAGTTCACAACAACATTGAATGGGGGTAGGAAAAGCCATTCAAAGATGTGAATCTTATTTCTATGAAAGTATAAACCACATGCTGGGATTTTAATTACTCTCTCGCACACACACACATTCATACATACATCTGAGGAAGTTTAATAGTTGAACCGTTTTTATATCCTTTCTATCAATGTATTCATAGGCGAAATTTTTAATTGGGAATTAAAAGGAAGTTTTAAGGAAGGAATTTATTGTACGATAGGTTTTAATTAATTTTGTTGAGCGGTTCTAGGGAATGGTGGGGAAATCCTTTTGATGTCCTGTTGGGGGAAATTTAATAAATAGGGGCAAATTTGATTAATAATCAATTTTAAAATTCCATATCAATCATATCAAAAATTCCCTATTAAGAAATAGTTTATAGGTCCATCATTAGGTATATATTACTAGGCGTGGATGTATTAAAAAATATTTTGTCAACGTCTATTACTAAGCGTGGATTAATAATTGTTTTTCAACGTCTATTACTAGGCGTGGATGTATTAAAAAATATTTTGCTACCAACAAATTAAGGTCGATGAGGTTTTGGTGTGTGTGTGTCTTCACTATGTCTATTATAAGCAACGCCATCTGTCGGCTAACAATATAACTATATTAATTGGTTTCTGGCTTACGTTCCCATATATATACTACTAATTGTACATACATACAACATCGTTTACTATCGTCTGAAGCTATCCAAAGGCGTGGATTTATTAAAAAAAAAATTGTAAAACTATCCATAAGCGTGAATTTTTTAAAAACCAGTAAGGAAAGTAGTAAAGTCGGACGGGGCCGACTATATGATACCCTTCACCACTATGGGTATATTAAACAGGACTATTAGCATGAAATTTGATGAAATAAAATATGTGATATTTATCTAAATGTGAATCTACCTAGATCTATCCATAAAGTATGTAAATCGACTTCAAACAAATATAAATAGGTCATCCGTTGGGCTATGTCTGTACTTCTAGGAACGCAACTATATAATTTTATGCTCAATTTTGTACGATGTGCAAACTTTGATGTCAATCTGACTAACATGAGGAGTTTGATGTCCAATTTACTTAAAATCGAGCGAAAATATATATGGTGCGTCAATTACTTAAAATCAATCTATAATAAAAGGGACTATATCTATCTAAATCTGGACCGATTTTCACGAAACTTGGCAGATATCATTCTAGACCTAAATGATTAGGCTGTACCAAATTTCGTGCAAATCGAAAGATATATAGGGACTTTGGGGCACCATTTACATGAAATCGGACGAAACTATATATGGGAGATATATCTAAATCTGGACCGATTTTATCGAAACTTGGCAGACATCACTCTAGGCTTAATTCAGTACGTTATGCCAAATTTCGTGGAAATCGAAGGATATATAGGGACTTTGGTGCACCATTTTCATGAAATCGGACAAAACTATATATGGGAGCTTAATCTAAATCTGGACCGATTTTCTCGAAACTTGGCAGACATCACTCTAGGCTTAATTCAGTACGTTATGCCAAATTTCGTGCAAATCAAAAGATATATAGAGACTTTAGGGCACCATTTATATGAAATCGGACAAAACTATATATGGGAGCTATATCTAAATCTGGACCGATTTTTACGAAACTTGGCAGACATCATTCTAGACCTAAATGATTAGGCTGTACCAAATTTCGTGCAAATTGAAAGATATATAGGGACCGTTTACATTAAATCGGTTAAATATATATATGGGAGCTATATCTAAATCTGAACCGATTTTTCCCAATTTCAATAGGGTTCGTCCTTGGTTCGAATAAGTGACCTTCGCCAAATTTCATCCAATTCGGATCATAAATGCGACATAAGACATAATACCCTGTACCACAGAGTGGTGAAGGGTATACAAAAATATGTAAAACTATTCATAAGCGTGAATTTATTACAAAATATTTTTTAAGCTATATAAAGGCGTTGATTTTTAAAAAATATTTTTTTTAATCCATGGCTAATGGTAGACTTCGGAAAAATATTTTTTTAATCCATGGCTAATGATAGACTTCGGAAAAATATTTTATTAAAATTCACGCCTAATGATAAACCTAGGATTGCTTTTCCCCAACTTTGTTTTCAAGGTACCCAAGGTCTATCACAATTTGTGGATAAAAAATCATCACACTTAATTAAATACTTCCCTTTCCCCTCTGAATTATCAGCATTTATCTCACTTTAATTATTAATGAGCCGTTTAAGAATTGCGCCTTTACTACACCAACAAAAATCATTGCGAAAATATTCTCTTAAACCCACCCAATACTCATCGATTGTTTAAACATTCTTCAGTGATACGAACCATTAAAGCCACACTCCACAAGATGAGGGTGGGCAAAGGGAGAGGTCACCAAAGAAAAACTGGCCAGTGATGACAATGACTCTCTGACATTGGCGATTGCTGATAAGTATGCAATAATTTGTTTATGAGCCCTGTGTGTTAGTGTTTACATTATGACTCCCCCGCTTTCACCTTAGCCATCAATAGAAAGCATATTCACCCCATCACCCTCCCCATTCATCTTTCATCATCCCATCCCCGCATAGAGCCCATAAAACGATGATGGATGGACAAATGTGAAATTCTTAAAGAACAATAAACAATAAGTTGTGTCCTTTGCTCTTTCCTCTAGGATGTTTGACTCTTGAGCTGGAGGTGCTGATGATGATGATTATGGTGTGTGCAAAGAATTCTCCTTAGTCACTCAGTGTTCGATAGACGGTGACGATAAATAACGTGCTTCTTCGAACAAAAGGCGTTTATTGTTCGTTAACAATAAAACCCTGTTTGATAGGCATTGATTGAGTTAATGACCAGTTACAAGGACGTGATGAGGAAACGAAGAAGAAAAGAGGACACACAAATCTACACCCTCTTCCAAAACCATCACAAAACTTGTGGACCGGGAAATATTTGTTGATGTTTTGACTGATAGTGAGCAAAGGAAAAACAAAAGCAGAAACAAATAACACCGTGTACCATTTGAGGTATTTGGAAAATGTCATTATTTATTTATGTGTTTGTTTCATGAGAGTTGTGGGCTAAAGTTCGGTTGTTCGTTTTGGACTATTTTTGTTTTTTTTTCTTACGAAACAATTATTTAATTGACTCCAATTCATGATAAACGAAGTTTGGCTGATAATATTTATCTTAGAAATTGTTGAATAAATATTTTAGCTTCTCCGAGAATAAATGCGTGGAATTTAATTAGTTCCTCTCTGGGAATTGAGGGATTTTAATTAGTCTACATACGTAGAAATGCCCGGAAATTTCACCCAGGAGGTTATAACCATTATTATTGTATTAATAAATATTTATGTATAGAAGCTGAAGATTTCACCAATACTCATCTGAATTTAATCTCATCACATTGTGATTGTACACATTCTGGAATAATGTTACAATATCATCTATATAGGAAGAGTGGTTTAATCAAATGGAATATTTTTTTTGTAGAAAAAAATCAGATAAGCCATTGATTTTTGTGTTAATTTTCTTCATAGGGTCATTGAATTTTAAACAAATATTTTTTGTGAAGACCAAACTATGCCTAAATTTTTAGAAATATATTTTTAAACGAAATAGTAAAGCGTATCTAAAAATAATAGCATCGATTTTTAATAATATTTTATTTACCTCCCTCCCCAAATCTATTGCGTTTTGCTTCCTTATCCCACATTCACCTTACTAATTTTTTAGAATAGTCGCAGAATCAAAAAATAAGCCATCTGTGGGCGCTGAATTTGTATACCAATTTAGTATCGCTTTGGTGTGTGAGTGTCTTCACTACGACAAGTGTACAAAACGTCCTCTTGTGGTAAACAGCGGAACTATTTTCGTGTTGTTTGTTCCGTCCCCATACGTATACTACTATTATTTCATACAAATAATTTAGAAATTTTCCTAAAAAAAACCAACGCCGCTAATGTCTATAATTTCTTGAATATTTGCTGTGAAATTCTGAATCTAATATTTTCCCATAGAAATAGTTATCTGAGATTTTGACAGATCTCTATAAGTATAAAAATTTTCGACATTAATCCTTCTACCTACCCACATCTAACCTACTATTTACGCTGATTAGGTTTTTAAAAAAAAGACATTTGAAGTTAATACATTTTTGCCATAGGCAAATCCAGATTAAGTAAAAACAAGCCATAAAGTAACTTTTTATACCTTCCAACATGAGGTGTACATTAAAATACCTGTAATCTTTCGTAAATTTTTGGTTGGAAGATTTGACACTTAATGAGAACCAATTAAAATCGCATTCGGTTAAAAAAAGCATCCATAATACCAAGGGCTATTATAAAAAGTGCCCCCATATCGATACTTTTTAGTATGGAGATTTGCTAACCAATGGGAGCTCAATGTTCCAAGTTAACAGTCAATTAAATTTGTTATACACGAAAATGGTCAATGAAGAGTTTGGTGTGCGTTTGCACTGCTGTAAATATAAACGATGCCATCTTACGGCTAATAGCTGAATTATTTCTAATTGCTTTTTGGCTTACATCCCCATATATACCCTATTATGTAAGTCATTGATGTTTTTTTTTTAAAATTTGCTTTTCAAGTTGTTCCATACCTAAGTGCAGGGCCTCTGGATTCATAAAGTTTTTTTTCGGCAAGCTGAAATAGTTTAAAGGATTTTTGCATACCTCCCTTATTTACCCTACTATTATGGCATATTAGCCATTGATGTATTTCTGTAGGGACAATAGAGTCTCTGAATTTTTTTCTAAGACAAATCCACAGTCTCCGAAGTCATAGAATTGATTTCTATGGCTGAATTATTTCTAATTGCTTTTTGGCTTACATCCCCATATATATCCTATTATTCTTACATGTAAGTCATTGATGTTTTTTTATTCAAAATTTGCTTTTCAAATTGTTCCATACCTAAGTGCAGGGCCTCTGGATTCATAAAGTTTTTTTTCGGCAAGCTGAAATAGTTTAAAGGATTTTTGCATACCTCCCTTATTTACCCTACTATTATGGCATATTAGCCATTGATGTATTTCTGTAGGGACAATAGAGTCTCTGAATTTTTTCTAAGACAAATCCACAGTCTCCGAAGTCATAGAATTGATTTCTATGGAAATTATTGTTTATGGGCTTTGGCTCCGATTCCCACATATAACCTACTATTACACCCCAATAACTCATTGACATAAAACGCTGCGATCTCTCATTACGTACTTGTTATTGGTAAATGCTAAGTCTTCCTCCTCGTATTAACCCTTTTATTCTCCCTTATTAAGTAATTTCTCCAGGTTCATTTTAATTTCTGTAATATTAAATTTAGATTCTGAAATCTTTGAATTTTACTAAAGAAATGCAAATTTTATAGCAAGATTTTTTAGCTTCTTTAAACTGTGTTAAGTTGTAAATCGTTAAATCACCTTCTTGTCATCAGTAAAGGCAGAAAAAACACATAGATTTTTCCTGACTTCATAGATTTATCTGCATATCCCCAAGTATATACATATATGTGTCTCTATATATTTAATATCTCTTTCCCCCTCCTACCATTTTGAACGGTTTATCTCTTTAAAAAACGCATGACATTTTCTTTTTCTGCTTTTTTATCTGCTATCAATGACATGATTGTAAAAAATCAACAAACCAACAACAACAAACGAGCTAGAGAAAAATTCAAAGAATAAATATCGTTAATGATGCGTTGTATTTTATTTCAAAGACACAAAATCCATAAAAAACAGACAGAACAGATTTATTTAAGGTTCGTATTTTATTTTTTACGATACGATTTTCTTTTTTGCTTTCTGTAGTTTTTAGAAAATTAGCTAAATTATCGATTGAATAGCTTTTAAATATGGCAAAGAACAAACTGATATAAAAACATTTTATTGCAGCTATAAATCGGAAAAAGTTTGAGAAAAACGGAATGAAAGATTTTGTACATAAAGAAGAAATGATACGGAAAAATATTGGAGAACATATTTGATTTAAAATCTGGGTCAGAATATTGGTTACAACAGAGGCTTGAATTTTTGATATCTGTAGCCTTGACATTAATATAATTTTTGTTACAATTTAATTTTAATTTTTTACTACAAATAATATTAAAGTCAACAAAAAAATACAAAAATCGTCAAGTCTAGAAAAATTACATTATGAACAAATAGTTTGTCGAAGAAGTCAGGTTAATGTTAATGAATACGAATAATGGTTATCAGCAGACATCTTCCTTTTTCTTTCTTGTCTTATTTTTATGCGTTTATGTCTTTGCTACTAGCCCATTAAATTGGAGTGTGTCTTCACTAAGGTCAATACAAAGAGATCCATCTGTCGGCAAACATTGTAACTATTTTTATGATTTATTTTTATTCATTCCCATATTTACACTACTATTATCAGATTAGATCATTAATTCTTGTTCAATCATTTTTATAAACTTCTTGATGTAGAAAAATTCCCGATTTTTGAAAGTTCAGAAGTTCTATTAAATCAATAAAACTTTTTTAATGAGATATTGCTTATTTCGCCCATATATAACCTACTTTAATCAGATACCTACAACTGAGGTCATAGACAATTTTTCTATACAAATAATTTCTACAGGTTTTTAATTTTTATAATCCCTCCCACCCTTCTTTACCGAACACTATGATGGCTTCAGGGGCATGAAAAGCAAAAAAAGTGTGCGATGCGTAGAAATCCATTGATGGCTTCAAAGTTTATTATTTAGGAAAATTTTGCTAAGTTTTCTCTATAGAAATGCCATTGATGGTTTTATTTCTACAATAGGAAAAAAATATACATGGCCTGGAGAGACTTCATTCATCCTATAAAAAATTATTAATAATTTCGACCATGAAATCTTCCTTTGTTTGTACCTCCACTAAATACAAGGGAATCATATGCCGAACATCAGAATTATTAAAATTTTTGAAATTTTTTATTAAGACATTCAAAAATACAACCTCTACAGTCAAGGCCTCAGTATACCTTTACCAGTAAGGTAAATATGGGTACGAAAACAAAACTTCTTAAAAACAGTTCCGTACTTTAGTGGCGTGAAGAAAAACTCCAAGGTTTTAGTACGATCCGTATAGTAATATTAAAATAGTTCTATCTATAATAGACAAACTAAGGAATCCGGGCTTCGAATCCACGCAGAGAATAAAAATTATTTCAAAGTAGCTCACAAATTCTCCAGGCTTACATCCACTTCTAAATGAAATTAATTCGAAGTCCTCCAACATTCTAATAACTAAAATGTACACCATGAAAATAACACAGAATTTAGAATGACAGTGTGTCAGACTACAAATCAGTGGATCTGTGCTTCGAATCCCCGCAGAGAATGAAAAAATATTTCAACAGAAATTGGAATGACAGGATAAAGCGCCGCTCAGAGAAAAATGTCAATACTAAATACGTAAAGACTCCAACCTATCTACAAAAATTCAAGAGCCGTTGTTACTAGGCAATAATAGATGACAGCCCCATCAGCGAGGATGGGCTACAGTAAACGAATCCTCCACTTAGCTGGAATAAAAACAATTGTAATAAAACCAACAGAAGGACTAATTGAATAAAATGATCTACTTTGTGGAAACCCTGTGCTCGCAAGGGAAGTGACAGGAGAACAAAATGGGATAAGAAAATGTAGTTATAGCTTTAGCAGGTCCATATTTGTTCCAGACAAAAATAATTTTATCTATGGTAATAAATTGTTTCTTAGAGTAGTGACAATCGATGGCCCTCTGAGATGTGGATTTACATATACCAAAAATTAACAAGTGAAAAAGCGTTAAGTTCGGCCGGGCCGAACTTTTGATACCCTCCACCATAGATATACTGACAGGTACTAGAAATGAAAATATAGGGAACATACCAAAAAGTGGACCGATACCGATATGTCTAAAAACGGATTATGTAAACCATAATACAAATTTCAGAAATTTTTATTGATTATTTTTTTATTTAGACTAGGTCTAAATGCGGCTATAGTTCATTATCGAATCTTAAGTTCTAATTTTTTATCTCGCTATCCTCCGCAGGTGTAATGATTACAACACAGTCTTAGGACCAAACTCAAAACGCGGAACAAATCAGATAATTATTTTAATATAAAAAAGGGGGTTATATGGGGACTACCCTAAAAAGGGGGCGAATATTAATAATTTTTGGTAGAGATATTTGTTACCATATACGACTACAAAATACCAAATTGCAGCAAATTCGGTTGAAAAACGCGCTCAAGAACCCTAAATTACCGAAAATTGGGGGTTATATGGGGGCTATCCGAAAAAATGGACCTATATTCATATATATATATATTTTTTTTGAGAGATTTGGTACCTATTAAGAACTCAAAATACTAAATTACAGCCAATTCGGTGGAAAAATACGACCAAAACCCCCAAAATACTGAAAATTAGGAGGTACCGTTATATGGGGGCTGCCAGAAAAAGTGGACCTATATTTATAATTTTTTGACATTTAGTACCCAATAAAAACCCAATGTATCAAATTACAGCGAATTCGGCGGAAAAACACGCTCAAGAACCCCAAAATACCGAAATGTGCCTGGTGCCCTTATATGGGAGCCATGCCTAAACGTGGATCGATATATCCATCTCAATTCCTTCAGAAGATAGCGTGATTACAACAGACGGACGGACGGACATGGTTAGATCGTCTTAGAATTTTACCCTGATCAAGAATATATATACTTTATAGGGTCGGAAATGAATATTTCGATGAGTTACAAACGGAATGACAAAATTAATATACCCTCCATACTATGGTGGAGGGTATAAAAAAATATTATTTTATCTATGGAAATAAATTGTTTCTTGGAGAAGAAACAATCGATGACCTTCCCAATCCTAGATTTAAT
This sequence comes from Musca vetustissima, assembly GCF_032173495.1. Lineage (NCBI taxonomy): Eukaryota > Metazoa > Arthropoda > Insecta > Diptera > Muscidae > Musca > Musca vetustissima. The sequence continues at coordinate 14,149 of NW_026889560.1, forward strand.
GAATGTGGAGACCTTTATTTGATTCAAAGTAACCCTAAAATTAGCTCAATATCATAAAGGTAGGGTAAATGTGGGAAATGGAAGCAAGTTTCCATAAAAATAGTTTCGATAGTAGACGCCATGTGGCGCTGTTGATATTCTAGGTCGTGGAGACACAAACCCACACAAATTAGGGTTTATGTAGAGATAAAACTAGTTTCGATGTAAACCGTCATACAACTTGAGCAATTAACCTGCTTGACCTGAGAACTTGATTTATTTTCAAAAAAATCCATATAATTATTTCCATAAAAAAAAATCCATATAATTTCAAAGTAACCCTAAAAGTAGCTCATTATCACAAAAGTAGGGTATATGTGAGAAGTGGAAGCAAAATTCCATAAAATAGTTTCGATGTTAGCCGCCATGTGACGCTGTTCGTATTCTACGTAGTGGAGACACAACCCCACACTAAAATAGAGTATATATGAAAATAAAACTAGTTTCGAGTTTAACCGTCATATGGCGCTGTTGATATTCTATGCCGTGAAGACGCAAACCAATACAACTTTAACCATTAACCTGCTTGGCCTCCAAGGCCTCTGAGGACTTGATTTATTTTCAAAAAAAAAAAAAACATAAAATTATTTCTATAAAAAATTTATATAATTTTAAAGTAGCTCAGTATCATAAAGGTAGGGTAAATGTGGGAAATCGAAGCAAAATTCCATAAAAATAGTTTCGATGTTAGCCGCCATGTGGCGCTGTTGATATTCTACGTAGTGAAGACACAAACCCATACGAAAGTAGTGTTTATGTGGAGAAAAAATAATTTCAATAGTAACCATCATATGGCGCCGATGATATTCTATGCAGCAAAGACACAAACCAATACTACTTTACCCATTGACTTATTAGACTTTCACGACCCCTGAGGACTTAATATATTTTCCAAAAACAAACAAAAATCCATATAATTATTTCCATAACTTTCTCTCACTGTTATTATTCCACGCTATTAACCCTTAATAGCCAAACACAATATTTTCTAGCATAATAAAAAAATAGATAATTTTAATTTTATTATTATTGTTAGTAAATTGTTTTATGTACTTCTGTCTACCTCCCTCCCTCCCCTATTTGTGAGCTTATTACACGTTTAGCGTTTCGTGCTCTCATTAAAACGCTGCCTTTCATGTCCCGGATGCGGATCACGACTTCTATGATTAATATGGGAGATTTTATGCAGTTGTTATTCGTATCGAGCCAAGGATGTGCGAGCTGCAAGCTCATCACAATCACGATTTTTTAGAAAGTTAATTGCATAAATGGGAATTTATTACCCGTAATAAAAGTAGCAGTAGCAACAGCAGCTTCAGCAGCTACTTGCAATGCATTTCATTAACTCTTTGCACTGGCATGGAGTATTTAATAAGCCATGACCGGGGATGATTCTTGTCCCTTGTGGGCTGCACAACAGAGAAAACACATTTTATTTCCAAGAAGTTAAGTATTTTTTCCTGTTGTGGGGTCAGTGGGATAAATTTGAGGGGAAATCTCTTCCTTTTTTGTCGCATCGACACAACTTTTGTGGTTAAACTCGTTAATTTTTTTTAATGCAATAAACTATGTTTATGGCCAATATAAATTTCCACGCATTTAAATTTTTTGGTTGTTTTTCCTGTTGGTTGTTGTGATTGGCTAAACGACCCCGGTTGACACCTTTATTGGCCAACCTTAAGAGGATAATTGAGTTTGGCGTAATATGGCGCCATAAAAAACGAAACAAACTCAGGGTCACATAAAACGAAGTCAAGTTTAAATTGCTGGAAAAAAAAGTTTGGGCTTTTAAAGAAAGGATATTTAAGGATGTGTTTTTTTGCGAAGTTTGTATCAAATGGAAAGAATAACTAGTCTTTAACCAGTAAGGAAAGTAGTAAAGTCGGACGGGGCCGACTATATGATACCCTTCACCACTATGGATATATTAAACAGGACTATTAACATGAAATTGGATGAAATAAAATATGTGATATTTATCAAAATGTGAATCTACCTATATATCCATAAGTTATATAAATCGACTTCAATCAAATATAAATAGGTTATCTGTTGGGCTATGTCTGTACTTCTAGAAAACGCAACTACGTAATTCTATGCTCAATTTTGTACGTTGTGCAAAATTTGGTGTCAACCTGACTAGCATGAAGAGTTTGATGTCCAATTTACTTAAAATCGGGCGAAAATATATATGGAAGCTCTATCCAAATATATCGAAGGATATATAGGGACTTTGGTGCACCATTTACATGAAATCGGACGAAACTATATCTGAATCTAGGCCGATTTTCTCGAAACTGGGCAGACATCATTCTAGGCTCAATTCAGTACGTTATGCCAAATTTCCTACAAATCGAAAGATATATAGGGACTTTGGGGCACCATTAACATGAAATCGGACGAAACTATATATGGGAGCTATATCTAAATCTGGACCGATTTTCGCGAAACTGGGCAGACATCATTCTAGCCTCAATTCAGTACGTTATGCCAAATTTCATGCAAATCGAAAGATATATAAGGACTTTGGTACACCAAAATCGGAGGAAGATATATACGGGAGCTATATCTAAATCTGAATCGATTTTCACGAAACTTTGCACACATCATTCTAGACTTAATTCAGTGCGCTATGCAAAATTTCGTGCAAATCGAAAGATATATAAGGACTTTGGTACACCATTTACCTTAAATCGGAGGAAGATATATACGGGAGCTATATCTAAATCTGAACCGATTTTCACGAAACTTTGCACACATCTTTCGTGGCTCAATTCAGTACGCTATGCCAAATTTCGTGCAAATCGAAAGATTTTCAGGGTCTAAAGTCCGTAAATCGGGCGAAACTATATATGGGAGCTATATATAAATCTGAACCGATTTTCACGAAACTTGGCACACATCTTTCGTGGCTCAATTCAGTACGCTATGCCAAATTTCGTGCAAATCGAAAGATTTTCAGGGTCTAAAGTCCGTAAATCGGGCAAAAATATATATGGGAGCTATATCTAAATCTGAACCGATTTTTCCCAATTTCAATAGGGTTTGTCCTTGGGCCAAACAAATGAGCTGTGCCAAATTTCATCCAAATCGGATCATAAATGCGACCTGTACTTTGTTTACAATTTAACATGGACAGACGGACATGCATAAATCGATTCAGAAAGTGATTCTATGCATATTCTCAAAAGGAACCAAGGGTCTATCTCGATTATTTTTGCCTGTTACAAACATATGCACAAAGACATAATACCCTGTACCACAGTGTGGTGAAGGGTATAAAAAGAGGCAAACTCCAGAATACCATGAAAATATTTCCACAAAAGTACAAAGTAAATCTTTGCTGCAATTCTAACAATGCTCCAAAACTTAGACATCAACTTCAACCATAAAGATGATGATGATGATGGTGGTACTTAACTAAAACGGAAAAACTTATGAATAGAAATGCAAAAAGCGAACAAGCCGTTATGAAAATATTTAAATTTTCTTTCTTCCGCATCAGAAAAATATACATTTTTAAATGAGGTTAAAGGAAACAGAAAGGCAAGGAAATGTTGGAGAAAAATAAAAAACCTTGACATGGAGGTTTTTTTCTTCATAAAAATTAAGGCTTTGATATTTTATTAAAGAGAATATTTTTAAGTTTTCAAAAATGCAGTGCAGCTTCGTTAGATTTCAGATGCCCTTAATTTTAACAATCGCTAATTCCTGAGTTTTATCTCAGGAAACATCACTTCGATAATAGTATGTTAGATATGGGAAGGAAAACAAAAACCCCTTAAATATAGAAACATTTCTTTTTTTAATTTGGCATCCCGGATGCCAATTTAAAAATATGTCGATGGGAAATGTTGCTAAAAATGGTAATGTGGCTTCAGAATACCGCAAATCGGACGGAGGAAATCCATGGAGGCTATTAAAAAACCTGGCCCTATATTCACCATTTTATTTATTTATTATTTTTTGAAAAATTGGCCTCATGAAGCCAACCCTAATTTTTGTTCCTTAAATAGAAACCCACAATTTACCGAGGCCGAGGAAGTAGTTTTTATGGACAAAATTTCATCCCTCAGAAGACAATTTTTTATAGAACAAAATCGAAGATTCCAAGATAAAATTTTCTAATATATTCCAAAATCTCCGGACGACATTATAAAAATCGAAGCTGTTAATTTCTTTGGAAAAAATTTTGTTTTTTCTAAGGCCTCAGCAGACCAATTTTCTATAGAAAAAACAAAATCCTCAGATAGCCACTTTTCCTTAGAAAATGATTAAAAGATGTCGAAATGCAATTTTTATACCCTTCACCACACTGTGGTACAGGGTATTATGTCTTTGTGCATATGTTTGTAACAGGCAAAAATAATCGAGATAGATCCATGGTTCCTTTTGAGAATATCCATAGAATCACTTTCAGGGTCGATTTATGCATGTCCGTCTGTCCGTCCATGTATTTTTGTGAACAAAGTACAGGTCGCATTTATGATCCGATTTGAATGAAATTTGGCAAAAATCACTTGTTTGGCCCAAGGACGAACCCCACTGAAATTGGGAAAAATCGGTTCAGATTTAGATATATCTCTCATATATATTTTCGTCCGATTTAATGTAAACGGTCCCTACATATCTTTCGATTTGCACGAAATTTGGCACAGCGTAATGAATTAGGTCTAGAATGATGTGTATAAAATTTCATGAAAATCGGTTCAAATTTGGATATAGCTCCCATATATAGTTCCGCCAGATTTTAGGTAAATGGTGTACCAAAGTCCCTATGCATCTTTCGATTTGCACGAAATTTGGCACATCGTAATGAATTAAGTCTAGAATGATGTTTGTTAAGTTTTATAAAAATTGATTCAAATTTAGATATAGCTCCCATATATATTTTCGTCCGATTTAATGTAAATGGTGTACAAAAGTCCCTATATACCTTTCGATTTGCACGAAATTTTCGTAATGAATAAGTCTAGAAAGATGTGTGTAGAATTTCATGAAAATCGGTTCAAATTTGGATATAGCTCCTATATTTATTTTCGTCCGATTTTAGGTAAATAGGGCACCAAAGTCCTATATATTCTTCGATTTGCACGAAATTTGGCATAGCGTACTGAATTAAGTCTAGAAATATGTGTTTTTAATTTCGTAAAAATCGGTTCAGATTCTGATATAGATCCCATATTTATCTTTGTACGATTTTAAGTAAATGGTGCAAAGTCCCTATATGTTTTTATATATACAATAAAGTACTCAAAATGTGGCCGAATGCACAAAACATACTAATATAAGTGTAACCTAACATGTGACAAGTTTCGATGAAATCGGTTTACATTTAGATATTTTGCTTGTAATTAATTTACATAATTTTGTCCTATTGTAAGAAGCAACTGTATGTCTGCCCAAAATTTATAGGTTGCAGAAAAACCTGTTTAATTTCATATAAATGGTCCTTCAAAAATGCGACGTCTTTTAGGCTTCCATCTGTTGAATATACCCAAAGTGGTTAAGGGTATTATATAGTCGGCCCCGTCCGACTTTACTACTTTCCTTACTGGTTATTTCTAAAAAATATAAATCCAAAGGCTCCCGAGACCAAAGTCTTTTTTTTTTTTGGAAAAAATTTCAAGCCTCATAAAATTTTTCAAATTCTCATGAGGCCATTCAAAAAAAATGTAAAATGTGATGTAATTTTTTTCATAGAAAAAAAATCGAAGCAGTCCATTTCTTTGGTAAAATTTTAATACCATAGGTGCATTTTTTGCATTTAGAAAATCGGAAGCCTCAGCAGCCATTTTTCTATAAAGAAATCCAAAGCCTCAGTACGACATTTTCCCTTAAAGAAAGATTCAAAGAAACAAGGCCTCAGGAGTCCAACATTTCCGTAGAAGCCCTTATGAGGACAGTTTTGCTAGAAAAACGGCTGGCTTTAGAAATCGATTTTTCTATAGAAAACCCCCAATGCCTCAGAAAGGCATTTTTCTTAAAGAACGATTCAAAGACGCCAAGATGCTATTTTTTGCTTTGTGAAAACTTTCAACGTCTCCTAAGGATATTTTTGTATAAAAATTTAAAATTCAAGACCTCAGGAGCCCAACATTTTCCCTATGAAAAATTCGAAGGGCTCAGAAACATGAGGAGAAAATCCAAAGAGGCCAAATTTCCCTTCAGATAAAAATCCAAAGCTCCAGGAAGCCAATTTTTTCGAAAATAAAAATTAAAATACCTCAAGATGTAATTTTTGTTAAAATAAAAAATGTCTCAGGAACCCATTTTTATGGAAAATAAAATTCCAATTAACAGGTGTCTATATTTTAAGAAATTAATTTTTTTCTAAAATAAAAATTGAAAGACCTCAAGAGTCATGTTTTTCCCTGCAAAAATTCAAAGGCTTTAGTGATTAATTTTTATAGGCATCCATCGAAAGACAAAACAAAAACAAAAACTCCAGATCCCATTTCCCTTAGAAAAATGCAAAAGCATCAAAAGTTAATTTTTTATTGCAAAAAAAAAAATCAAGGACCCCAGGAACAAAAATCGAAGACCTCAAGAGGCCATTTTTCCCAAAAACAATAATTCAAAGGTCTGGAAAAACCCAACGTCCCAGGTGGCCATTTTTTCTATAGATACATATCTGGAGAATAGAATAAGAATTTAAATACCTCAACAAGTCTTTTGTTTCCCTCAGATAAACTAAGAGGGTCATTTTTTATGGAAAAATACATATAATGTCTCTGGAAGCTATTTAACGGGCCCAGGTTCAATGTTTCCAAAAAATTCAAAGGGCTGACGAGGACATTTTTCCTTGCGAAAAAAAATCAAAAGGTTGTAAAAGTCTCAAAAATTGTTGCCTTGAAAAAAAAACTGTGTGACTCAGGAGGCCACATTTTTCATAAGAAAAGACCTCTGGCCTCAGAAAGCCAAATTCTACCTAGAATAAAAACTTAAATACCTCAAGAAGTAACTTCCCCTACAAAACATGCAGTGGTCTCAGGAACCCATTTTTATTGCTTAAAGCTTAAAAATTCTCAGGAGGTTATTTTTTCCTTTATGTTCAGGTAAATATTTTCTTACAAAATCTCATGTATCAGAAGGCCAAAAATTCAAAGGCTTCAGGAGGCCATTTTCTGTTTTTTAATAAAAAAACTTAAGCAAAAAGTTCAAAGATACACTTAAAGGAGGAACCATTTTTTTATATGAAAAAATTCCAGGCCTCAAGAAGCCAATTTTTTCGTAGAACAAAAATTTGAAGGCCTTAGGAAGTCAATAAAAAGTCTCATGAACCCTTTACATGGAAAATCCGAAGTCTCAGCATGCATTAGTAAGTCATTTTTCTTTAGATGAAATTCGAAATCCTTATAAGGTCACATTTCTTTAGGAGACCTTTCGTTTAAAAAAAATTAAAATTCTATTCCATGAGAATTTTAATTTTATGGTCCTACATTTTTTTTAATTCTCTTATTGGTCCTTAAAATATAAATATAATATAAATATAAATCCAATTTTTCTTAGAAAAAATTCTATAACGGTGGTTAATGATACCCATTACATGGTCATTTGATCTCTTTTTGTTATCCACCCCGCCACCCCTCATCCCCCATAGCAAAAAATCACAAAAAAGCCCATCTATATGTCTTTATTAGACCAGCATTCCAGTGAAGCAAATTAAGTGGATTACCTAGCATCATACTTATTGCCATGCCTATTCATGTACTCGCATGCTCACTTGAAATAGATAGCCTAAGGACCTTGGTGTATTTGGTTAAGGTTGGTTGTATGTTCAGCAGGTCATTATTTATGCTCTTTAACAAGCTGCCATGTGAGCGGGTTTTTTTTTTTTTGCTCCCGCGTTGCTTGCTTTCATTTTGGATTTATAAACATGAAGCGCTTTGCCGTAGGAGTTGAATATTGTAAATAGATAGTCAGGATTAACAACAACAACACCAAGAAGGACGAGGAGATAACAAAAATGGATTTTGGCTGTTTTGCGTTTTTTTCTCGTTTTTCGGTTGGCAGTTACCAGTGATTCTGCTGAATAAGCAAGCACCTGCTGAGATTCTGTCTCGACAATGATAATGATTGGCATGACTGTAGGGTGAACTGTCAGAGGATCCTGCAGCAACAAGGAGTGGGGGAGAAGGCATTTCAAATCACTAGATGATATTCAAAACTCCCCCATGCACTCTCAAAGTCAAAGCTACCAGAAAAAAATCATTTGTTCTCTCTTCTGTTTTCTATGCACAAAATTATCCTGATTAAAAGGATTTTTTTTTGTTAGGATTCACCGAGCCAGCTGATAATCTACCACATGCTTGTCATAAAAACGTAAAAATCTAAAATAGCAAAATTTTTAATTAAAATGTTACATTTCGAAATTTAAATAAGAGACGAAAGAAATCAATGAAATGACACACAGCCACATGCACACAACACACACACACACATACAGATCCAGCCACAACACACAAACAGATGATGATGTTGATGTTTTGACTCAACACCAAATACAAAGGCATTCCGGTTGCCACAGATGAAACTGAACTGAAACAAATTTTGCAAAATCAAATGTGAATATAAAGACAAGCAATGTCGTTCGTCTTTAACATTTAACCAAAATGTAATGAAATCTGACACACATCCCTGACAGACTACTGACTGACTGACACACACACTTTCGCTAGACAAGAGACAATGCCACTTTCTTTGTTAACTGGCAGAGGATGCGTTTCCCTCAACATCCATGAACACTGTTTTTCTGTGTCAGTGTTACAATTAATTTCAATTTTTTTTAACATTCTTCTCCAACATAATGTTAAAATATCCTATGTTAAGCTAATGTTAGGATGCATAGAATGTTAGTAACATTTAAGAGAATTAACAGCAGGATTTTAATGTTTTTTGAGAGATAAAATGTTATTAACAGAAGTGATGAAATGTTAGTTTAACATTTAAAGAGTTTTTTGAACCATGACAAATCGGAAGGTCAATGCCAGGTTAACAGTGTTATATTTAGATGAAATGTAGGAGGGGATATTTTTGCAATACCATGGAAACCATTTTCCGAGAAAAAAATTGCCACAGAAAATTATATTTTTATACCCTACACAACTATGTTGTCAGGGTATTATAGCTTTGTGCAGCCCCAAAAGTTTGTAACGCCGCGAAATATTGGTCCTAGACCCACCTTTAAGTATACCGATCGTCATATCTCGACTAGCTGAGTTGATCTAGACATGTGTGTCCGTCCGTCCGTCTGTCCATTATAATTTGTAAACACGATGCAGGCCACAGTTATGGACCAATCTTCACGAAATTTTGCATGTAGGATGGGTTCTGGCCAATGAAGACCCCTATTATTTTTGTTAAAGATCGGTTAATATTTAGGGGATAAAATGAACCAAATACTTAATTTTTGTCAATTTTTCTGGACGCTACGGAGGCCGCAATTATGGCCCAAACATCTCGAATTTTTACATACCTGTTTTGATAAAGATCGGCCAATATTTAGTGGGGCAAATGGACCCTGACTTTTGTGTGAAAAATTACAAAATTTGTATTCTATGGCATATATATTTACCCCTGAAGAACATAGACCCGAGATGTTCTTAGTATATCCAAGAGGAGTGGTTGACCTTTAAATTGATACCAATTATATTGTCGTATGTACTCGGATGTGGGAGTTACACGTAAATATTTATAGGTGCTTAGGTAATATCTGAATTATTTAGCAACCCATTTACATTAGTGGGCAGAAATATAGCGCTGATCGCTGTGAAAATTTCCAAGAGGTTCCAGTTATGGTTAAGGACAACACCTATAATTTTCGGTGATGATCACATAAATATATTCGGAAAATATGACAATGTAAGAAAGAGGTGGTGTTAACCTCTAATCGGTCAAGAGGGTGAAAATATCGCGAAATATTGCCCAGGCTCGGAATAAACATCCGGAAAAAGTTAGAGTTCCGTGGTAGTTTTGTAGGGTATCGTGATCGGAGCAGTATAGTCGGACGGGGCCGAACATACGATACCCAACACAACTACAGAACTCAAATTTTCTGCGGATGTTTATTCCGAGCCTGGGCAATATTTCGTGATATTTGCACCCTCTTGCCCGATTAGAGGTAAACAGCAACTCTTCCTCACACTGACATAAAGGCTTATTTTCAAGGCTTTAGTTCTTATACCCTTCACCACACTGTGGTACAGGGTATTATATCTTTGTGCATATGTTTGTAACAGGCAAAAGAAAACGAGATGGACACATGATTCCTCTTGAGAATATGCATAGAATCACTTTATGAGTCGATTTATGCATGTCCGTACGTCCTTCCGTCGTTCTGTTCGTCTGTAGATGTTAAATTTTAAACAAAGTACAGGTCGCATTTATGATCCGATTTAAATGAAATTTGTCACAGCTCACTTATTTGGCCTAGGGACGAACCCTATTGAAATTGGGAAAAATCGTTTTAGATTTAGATATAACTCCCGTATATAGTTTCGTCCGATTTAAGGTCAATGGTGCACCAAAGTCCATATATATCTTTCGATTTGCACGAAATTTTGCATAACGTGCTGAATTGTGTCTAGAATGATGTGTGCTAAGTTTCGAGAAAATCGATTCAGATTTATATATAGCTCCCATACATATATATTTTCGTCTCATTTAAGGCAAATGGTGAACAAAAGTTCCTATATATATCTCGATTTGCACAAAATTTGGCACGGTGTACTCAATTTAGTCTAGAATGATGCGTATCAAGTTTCAAGAAAATCGGTTCAGATTTATATATAGCTCCCATATATAGTTTCGTCCGATTTTATGTAAATGGTGCATATCTTTTGTTTTGCTGTTTGAAATTTGGAATAGGGTACTGAACTAGGTCCAGAATAATGTTTTTCGTCGGTTCAGATTTAGATTTAGCTCCCATATATATGAAAATATATATGTATAATGTAAATTATGTACTAAAGACCCAAAGTTTGGCCGACCGGCGCACAATTTTATCCCTAACATAGCTCGTGTGTTAAGTTTCGAGAAAATCGGATTTAAGTTCGTTCAATTTCATGTCAATGTTTCTTCGAAAAGGCGACGTCTGTTAGGATACGTATGTAGAATATACCCAAAGTGGTGAAGGGTATCATATAGTCGGCCCAGTCCAACTTTACTACTTTCCTTACTGGTTATTAATACGTTTTTCCCATGACTTCAGAGACCTCCGATTTTTAAAAGCATCAAAAACCTTAGATTTTTAAAAATATTTTTTTTAAGGCCTCTGAGTCGTTACATGTTGAAAGATAATTTTTCCACGGCATCAGAGATCATACGAAAGCTTGAAAAGGGCCATATTTGTCTACAAAAAAAAAAAAAAAACGGTGCCCTATATGGGACTACTTTTTTCTATATAAAAAAAAATTAGGTGACCTAGGACAATATTTGTCTATAGAAAAAAGTCAGTTTCCTCTGTTTTTTTTCTATAGAAAAAAGTGTCCTGCTTAGGGCAAGAATTTTTTCTATAGAAAAAAACATTAGCCCTACAGAGGGCACTGACTTTTTTTATAGACAAATATTGCCCTAGGTCACCTAATTTTTTTATAGAAAAAAGTAGTCCCATATAGGGCACCGGTACCCTATATAGAACTAATAGGGTACCGTTTTTTTTTTTTTTTTTTTTTTTTGTAGAAAAATATGGTCATTTTGAAGCTTTCGTAAGATCTCTATTGCAGTGGAAAAATCGCTGGCAATTTCAATTAATGGAAACAATTTGTTGCTCTCGTTCAAGAAATGTTCTTAATAGAAAACTCTACTGATAGTTGGTCCAAGAAAACAGTTCTGTGGTTCCAGAAAAAATAAGGGTCCTCAGAAACCTTCGTTTTTTATTTTAAAACATTCTTAAAGAGTTTAACATCTAACTTTAATGTGTAGAAATTTTCGGAATTTGTTTTCTGTCAGGTCATCACATCACTCAATTTTGGTTCTCAAAAAAAAAAAATCCAAATAAGAAATTCCAAGAAAATAAATTCTTTTGTGACATAAACAAAATTATACAGAGTACTTTCGGCAATTTGGGTGTGAGAGAGAGAAAGAGCAAGAGACATGTTAATCCAATTATTCACTTACCACCACAATTTATGTCTCATAAGAAAAAAGAAGAATCCAAATAATATCAAAACATGATGGATACGACATTAAGGACATCGGTATGACCTTGATATTTGTCACAAAAATTCTTTAACAAATTTCATACAAATTCTCTAAGATATTTAAAGAAAAATCATACGAAACCAGAACAAAAAATTACATTAAAGGCAACAAGGAATAAAACAAATTGTCCTTTTCCTGTTGCCACATGTATCACTCCTGATGTTTCTCTACTAAGATTTGGAAATGTTTTTCTTTTTTCATGATGATTTATAAACTGACAAATGCTGCTGTTGGACTATTTGTTGCACACACACACATACTCATACACATTTATGATTTGCTAAGAGTCCTGTAGATATCCTCATATACTAAAGAAACCCTGCACAACGATTTAGAAGTTTTTTCCTCCTCCTGCCAGTAGTCATCATTAACCGAGCGGAAAAAATAACAGAAAATCCTGCTTAGTGTAGCATATCATAGTTGAGTAGATGTGTTTTTTTTTGCACCAGGACACCTGAGGTCCTTCAGCAACATATGTATATATTATAAATGCAATATATGTATGTATATGTTGTTGTTGGCGGAGGAGTAATATAAACTACCTTGTAGGTTGACTTGTGACACATCCACTATAATCAGTTGCCGTCTGCCTTTTCATTCGCTGTGTATGGGAATGTGTGTGTGTGAATCCTATGAGGACCAGCTTTTGGGGAATAATATTGCAATATTTTTTCTGTCTGTTTGTCTACATCTCTGGAGAGGCAAAGAACAAAAAATATATTACATGAAATGAACAAATTGCAGTCAGATATGATATTACAACATATACATATGTGTGTGTGTGTGCTGGGGACAAATATGTATAGAATGAAAGGTCATGATTTCTTTCATAAATGCATATAAGCTCTGATTTTTAAGTCACTTATTTAGGATCCTTCACAAAATTATCAATAAAACTTTTTTTCAAGCCACTAACATAGGCATGGATTTTTATACCCTTAACCACACTGTGGTACAGGGTATTATGTCTTTGTGCATATGTTTGTAACAGGCAAAAAGAAACGAGATAGACACATGGTTCCTTTTGAGAATATGCATAGAATCACTTTCTGAGTCGATTTATGCATGTCCGTTCGCCTGTTCACGTATTTTTGTGAACAAAGTACGGATCGCATTTATGATCCGATTTGGATGACACTTGACATAGGTCACTTATTTGGCCCAAGGACGAACCCTAATGAAATTGGGTAAAATCGGTTCATATTTAGATATAGCTCCCATATATATTTTCGTCCGATTTAATGTAAATGGTGCACCAAATTCTCTATATATCTCTCGATTTGCACGAAATTTTGCACGGCGTAATGAATTAGGTCTAGAATGATGTGTGTTAAGTTTCCTGAAAATCGGTTCAGATTTAGATATAGCTCCCATATATATTTTCGTCCGATTTTATGTAAATGGTCCACCAAAGTCCCTTAATATCTTTCGATTTGCACGAAATTTGGCATAGTGTACTGAATAAAGTCTAGAACTATGTGTGTTAAATTTCATGAAAATCGGTTCAGATTTAGATATAGCTCCCATATATATTTTCGTCCGATTTTAGATAAATAGTGCACCAAAGTCCCTATATACCCTTCGATTTGCACGAAATTTGGCATAACGTACTGAATTGAGTCTAGAACGATGTGTGTAAAATTTCATGAAAATCGGTTCAGATTTAGATATAGCACCCATATATATTTTCGTCCGATTTAATGTAAATAGTGCACCAAAGTTCATATATATCTTTCGATTTGCACGAAATTTGGCACAGCTTAATGAATTAGGTCTAGAATGATGTGTGTCAAGTTTCCTGAAAATCGGTTCAGATTTAGATATAGCTCTCATATATATATATATATATATATTTGTCCGATTTAATGTAAATGGTGCACCAAAGTCCCTATAGTCGGCCCAGTCCGACTTTACTACTTTCCTTACTTGTTTAAAATTAATTTTCAGAGTGAATTTTTCAAAAATATTTTTCATAGGCGAGGATTTTTTAGGTGTGGATTTTTTTAAATAATTTTTCAAAGGCTATCCATAGGCGTGGATTTTTTTAATATTTTTTATGACTGCAAAAAAAAAACCTGCTCTACTTTAATGTTACCATGACGTTCACTTTAATGTGTCACATTCAGCGGGCTATGGCATTGCCATACCTCCGAATGGAGGAGGGGCCCACAATTTACCAGCAACACCAACGTTTGAAGGGAAACAACCGAGAAAGTCGTGACCAAGCAACAGGCACGCGAGTGAGCGTATAGCAAAATTCACTTCAAGTTGAACATTAAGTTGTTTTATTTGTTGTTCTCAAGATTCCAAATGTTGAAGTTGAATGTCAAGAAGAATGCAAGAATCGTATTGAGTGGCGTTGAAATCAAACAAAAAATATTTCAAAATATAAACTTTTAGACAATTTTAGAATAGAAGTTTTTCTTGTTGGCAGTCACAACAACTACAACAGCAACAACAACAAATAATGACAATTTGTCATGGGGAGTATGGGGAGATCATCGACAGACAACCGGATATATTCGAATTCGAACAAATAGAATAAATAACAAATGTTTGCTTGCGCAAAAAAAAAAAGAAAACCGACAACAACAATACAAGTTGGAAAAAACAACAAAAATGTTGAAATGAGATATCGGATGTAAGCAACAGTTGTTTTTGACACTTGCCAAGATGTATGGTTGGCTGATACGGATACTTAACGGCATGAGACGATGATGTATTGATTTGATAATTTGATATTTGAATCAAGAAGAGTATATTTGGAAGCAATAATAAAGTTGTGGATAATTTTTTTGAAATTAAAAGAAAATAAGAAAAACCAGTGAGCGGAAAAGTATAGTCGGACGGGGCCGACCATATGATCCCCTCACACAACGTCCATGAAAATCTAACTTCCTGTGGTTCTATATTCTGGGCTTGGGCAATATTTCGCAATATTTGCAACCTTATGAACGACTAGAGGACAAAAAATATTACTAATATTCAGTACAGGCCTTCTAATTACCTGTCCACATTCCCTTCACCGTGGATTGTGTTGTGATCGATCGACCCTAAAAAACACAAAAAAAAAATTAAGTTTTCGGTCCACTTCATTTCAAAATTATTATCTGATCATCACCGAAAATTATAGGCGTTGTCCTAGACCATAACGGAAACCTCATGGAAAATTTCAAAGCTACCAGCGCTATATTTCCGCCCTCTTGTGTGGTAATGGGTCACTAAATAATATCTGAGTACGTAGGCACCTGTAAATATTTAAGTGTAACTCCCACATATGAGAACACAAGACAATATAATTGGTATCAATTTAAAGGTCAAGCAATCCTCTTGGATATACTATCAACTTTTCGGGCCTATGTATTTGAGAGGTAAATATATACGGTATAGAATACAAATGTTGTCATTTTTCACACAAACGTCAGGGTCCATTTGGCCCGCTAAATATCAAAACAGGCATGCTTATATTTTGGCCCGATCCGCTTTTAGCCATAATTGCGGCCTCTGGAGCGACCAGAAAATCAGACAACAATAATGTTTTCGGTCCATTTCATCCCCTAAATATTAACCGATCTTTACCAAAAACAATAGGGGTCTTCATTGGACAGAACCCATCCTACATGCAAAATTTTGTGAAGATTGATCCATAACTGTGGCAAATTGTAATGGACAGACGGATAGAGGGACGGATGGACACATATGTCTAGATCGACTCAGCTAGTCGAGATATGACGATCGGCATACTTAAAGGTGGGTCTAGGACCAATATTTCGCGGCGTTACAAACTCTTTGGGCTGCACAATGCTATAATACCCTGACAACATAGTTGTGTAGGGTATTAAAATCTCCGCTTATTTTTACTTCTTCAAAAAATTAAAAAAAAAAAACAGTAAGAAAAGTAGTAAAGTCGGACGGGGCCGACTATATGATACCCTTCACCACTATGGGTATATTAAACAGGACTATTAACATGAAATTGGATGAAATAAAATATGTGATGTTTATCTAAATGTGAATCTACCTAGATCTATCCATAAAGTATGTAAATCGACTTCAAACAAATATAAATAGGTCATCCCTTGGGCTACGTCTGTACTTCTAGAAAACGCAACTACGTAATTCTATGCTCAATTTTGTACGTTGTGCAAAATTTGATGTCAATCTGACTAACATGAGGAGTTTGATGCCCAATTTACTTGAAATCGGGCGAAAATATATATGGAAGCTCTATCCAAATATTAAGCGATTTCAACCAAACTTGTCACAGGTTGGGTTATACTAATTTCAGAACGTTTTGTTCCTATTGGTTCCTTGGTGCGTCAATTACTTAAAATCAAACTATAATATAAGGGAGCTACATCTAAATCTGGACCGATTTTCACGAAACAAGGCAGACGTCACTCTAGGCTCAATTCAGTACGTTATGCCAAATTTCGTGCAAATCGAAAGATATATATAGCGACTTTGGTGCACCATTTACATGAAATCGGACGAAACTATATATGGGAGCTATATCTAAATCTGGACCGATTTTATCGAAACTTGGCAGACATCACTCTAGGCTTAATTCAGTACATTATGCCAAATTTCGTGCAAATCGAAAGATATATAAAGACTTTGGGGCACCATTTACATGAAATCGGACGAAACTATATATGGGAGCTATATCTAAATCTGGACCGATTTTCATGAAACTTGGCAAGCATCATTCTAGGCTCAATTAAGTACGTTATGCCAAATTTCGTGCAAATCGAAGGATATATAGGGACTTTGGTGCACCATTTACCTTAAAACGGACCTCAATATATATGGGAGCTATATCTAAATGTGAACCTATTTTCAGGCAAATTAACACACATCATTCTAGACCTAATTCAGTGCGCTGTGCCAAATTTCATGCAAATCGAAAGGAATATTGGATATTTGGTGCACCATTTACATAGAATCGGACGAAACTATATATGGGAGCTATATCTAAATCTGAACCGATTATCTCGAAACTTGGCACACATCATTCTGGACCTAATTCAGTACACGTAGCCAAATTTCGTGCAAATCGAAAGATATATAGGGACTTTGGTGCTCCATTTACATGAAATCGGACGAAAGTATATATGGGAGCTATATCTAAATCTGAACCGATTTTCACGAAACTTAGCACACATCATTTTGAACCTAATTCAGTACTCTGTGCCGAATTTCGTGCAAATCGAAAGATATATAGGGACTTTGGTGCACCATTTACATAGAATCGGACGAAAATATATATGGGAGTTATATATAAATCTGAACCGATTTTCACGAAACTTAACACACATCGTTCTAGGGTTTATTCAGTACGGTGTGCCAAATTTCGTGAAAATAGAAGGATATTTAGGGACTTTGGTGCATCATTTACAATAAATCGGACGAAAGTATATATGGGAGCTATATCTAAATCTGAACCGATTTGCTCGAAACTTGCCAGACATCACTCTAGGCTTAATTCAATACATTATGCCAAATTTCGGGCAAATCGAAAGGAATATAGGATGTTTGGTGCACCATTTACCTTAAATCGGACGAACATATATATGGGAGCTATATCTAAATCTGAACCGATTTTCTCGAAACTTGGCACACATCATTCTTGGCCGAATTCAGTACTCCGAATGTCGTGCAAATCGAAACATATATAGGGACTTTGGTGCCCCATTTACCTTAAATCGGACGAAAATATATATGGGAGCTATATCTAAATCTGAACCGATTTTTCCCAATTTCAATAGGGTTCGTCCTTGGGCCAAATAAGTGACTTCTGCCAAATTTCATTCAAATCGGATGATAAATGCGACCTGTACTTTGTTTACAATTTAACATCTACAGGCAGACAGATGGGCGGACGGCGGACGGACGGCGGGCATGCATAAATCGACTCAGAAAGTGATTCTATGCATATTCTCAAAAGGAACCATGTGTCCATGTCGTTTCCTTTTGCCTGTTACAAACATATGCACAAAGACATAATACCCTGTGCCACAGTATGGTTAAGGGTATAGAAATCCACGCCTATGGATAGCCTTTTAAAAATATCCAGATTTCTCCCCAGTTTTCAATATTTAAATTATTAACTGTTTAATTTATTTAAGTGTTAATTGTCAATTCATTTCGAAATCTAAACAATTTACGTAATTACAGACATTTTGATTTTGTATTGAGTGTTTACAAAATAATTGCATAAATTATTGGCATTTCGATCGACATCATCTTGGGGATATTAATATAAATTCCCACCTGTATATGTATGTCAGTGTGTGTGTGTTTTGAATATTTGAAATGCAATCATCATCGATTCAGTAATTATTGCATTACAGTTTCACAAAAGTAATTAAATTAAATGTGCAACATTTAATTTTTAACTACTTTTGTGAATGGAAGTGTGGTGTGTGCATGTGTGTGCTCGTCTTGAGGTTCAAATTTCGGTTTGAGGTTTTGCGGTGGCAGGGTATTTATTGGCATTCTTAAAATGTATTACTCGATGTCACATAGTCATGAATTATTAAGATGATATAATAGGTAATTAGGCATTTATGGGGATTGATAGGGAAATTCCGCAGCACATCCATCTTCCCTACCACTCTCTTCATATATTTACCCCCTGGGATGTTATTGATAGGCTGGCTGAATCGTTTGGAGAAACGAAGTAATTAATATGCATAGGGATTTAAGTGGGCCACTTTCCCTTTCCCTTTCTCTCTCTCTCTCTCTCTCCCTCTCTCTCTCTCGCTTTCAACATTTATATTTGGGATATGGAGGTACAATAAATCCCAAGCCCCTGAAGACCCCCTCAGTGGCTTGTGGGTTAAATCTGTAACAACTAAATCCGTTTTTTTATTGGATATTTATAACGATTTCATTACTAATTGTGTGAAAACAGGTGTCTGATTTTTTTTTCAAATTATCCGAATGTCTGTAGAAATATGTCAATCATGCCATATAAGGAAGTACGGCTTGGTGATTGTCTTTGACAGTTTAATGAAATAATGTAATCAAGACAAATTGTTTTGGTTTTGAAATGTTCAGATTCAAGATTTTCAAAGGCAAAATGACAGGCACACAGTTTTAATTTTTTTAATACAGTATAGTCGGACGGGGCCGACCATACGATACCATACACAACTACCACGAAAATCTAATCTAATGTGTGGTTCTATATTCTGAGCTTGGGAAATATTTCGCGTTATTTTTACCCTCTCGACCGACTAGAGGTCAACAAATATTAATAATACAATAGATATCGGATATAAGCACATCTCATATAAGAAAAAATCGCATATAAGAAAGATAATCAAAAACACCGAACTTATACTTTCTTATATCCGATAATTCCATATAAGAAAAAAACGTGTATAAGAAATAAATCTCCGGCTTTTTTGAGTTTCTTATATCCGATATCTACTGTTGTCAGTACAGCACTTCTAATTACTTGTCCAAATTCATTTCAGCGTGGGTTGTGTTGTGATGTTCGGCTTTCAATGTGGCCTATAGATCGACTCGAAAAAACAAAAAAAAACAAAATAAGTTTTCGGTCCACTTCATCCCAAAATTATTATCTGATCATCACCGAAAAATTACAGGCGTTGTACTTGACCATTACTGGAACCTCATGGAACAATTCAAAGGGGCTTCACAAAGCTATAATACCCTGACAACATAGTGGTGTAGGGTATAAAAACAGAAAAAACTTCAGGGTGCTACAATAGGTGTATAAATATTTGTTGAAGCCTATCCATAGGCGTGGATAATTTTATACCCTACACGACTATGTTGTCGGGGTATTATAGCTTTGTGCAGCTCCAAAAGTTTGAAACGCCTCGAAATATTGGTCCTAGACCCACCTTTAAGTATACCAATCGTCATATCTCGACTGGCTGAGTCGATCTAGGCATGTGTGTCCGTCCGTCTGTCCATTCTAATTTGTAAACACGACACAGGTCACAGTTATGGAACAATCTTCGGGAAATTTTGCAAGTAGGATGGGTTCTGGCCAATGAAGACCCCTATTGTTTTTGGCCCCAAGAGTTTGTAACGCCGCGAAATATTGGCACTAGACCCACCTTTAAGTATACCGATAGTCATATTTCGACTAGCTGAGTCGATCTAGACATGTGTGTCCGTCCGTCTGTCCATTATAATTTGTAAACACGACACAGGCCACAGTTATGGACCAATCTTCACGAAAGTTTGCAGGTAGGATGGGTTCTGGCCAATGAAGACCCCTATTGTTTTTGGAAAAGTTCGGTTTATATTTAGAGGATGAAATGGACCAAAAACTTTATTTTTTCGGTTTTTCGGGTCGCTTTAGAGGCCGCAATTATGGCCCAAACATCGTGAATTTTAACATGGAGAAGGGGATCGGGCCACGGTATAAGCATGCATGTTTTTATAAAGATCGGTCAATATTTAGCGGGTGAAATGAACCCTGACTTTTGTATGAAAAATGACAAAATTTGTATTCTATAGCGTATAGATTTACCCCTGCAGGATATAGACCCAAGAAGATGAGAGTAATCAAAGAGGAGTGATTGACCTTTAAATTGATACCAATTATATTGTCGTATGTAGTCGGATGAGGGAGTTGCACATAACTATTTACAGGTGCTTACGGCGCCAGTTATGGTCAAGGACAACGCCTATAATTTTCGGTGATGATCAGATAAAAATTTTGGGATGAAGTGGACCGAAAACATAATTTTGTGTGTTTTTTAGTCGATCTATAGGCTACAATTATAAGCCGAACATCACAACACAACCCACGGTGAAGGGAATATGGACAAGTATTTAGAAGCGTTGTACGGAATATCAGTAATATTCGGAAAATATGTCAGTGTAAGGAAGAGGTGCTGTTGGCGTCTAATCGGGCAAGAGGCTGCAAATATCACGAAATATTGTCCAGATTCGGAATAAACATCCGCAGAATGTTGGAGTTCCGTGGAAGTGTGTAGGGTATCGTATGGTCGGCCCCGTCCGACTATACTCCTCCGCTCACTGATTTTAAAGTTTTTTTTGAAGGCGTGGATATTTTTATAAATATTTTCAGGGTCTATACACAGGCGTGGATTTTTTTAAAATTTTTTTCAGGGTCTATACACAAGCGTGGATTTTTTAAAATATTTTTCAGGGTCTATACACAGGCGTGGATTTTTTTAAAATATTTTTCAGGGTCTATACACAGGCGTGGATTTTTTTTAAATATTTTTCAGGGTCTATACACAGGCGTGGATTTTTTTAAATATTTTTCAGAGTCTATCCCTAGGCGTGGACTTTTTAAAATTATTTTTCAGAGTCTATCCCTAGACGTGGAATTTTTAAAGTTATTTTTCAGAGTCTATCCCTAGGCGTGGACTTTTTAAAATTATTTTTCAGAGTCTATACCTAGGCGTGGACTTTTTAAAATTATTTTTCAGAGTCTATCCCTAGACGTGGACTTTTTAAAGTTATTTTTCAGAGTCTATCCCTAGGCGTGGACTTTTTAACGTTATTTTTCAAAGTCTACCCCTAGGCGTGGACTTTTAACGGTTATTTTTCAGAGTCTATCCCTAGGCGTGGACTTTTTAAAGTTATTTTTCAGAGTCTATCCCTAGGCGTGGACTTTTCCAAGTTATTTTTCAGATTCTATCCCTAGGCGTGGACTTTTCCAAGTTATTTTTCAGAGTCTATTTCTAGGCGTGGACTTTTTAAAGTTATTTTTCAGAGTATATCCCTAGGCGTGGACTTTTCCAAGTTATTTTTCAGAGTCTATCCCTAGGCGTGGACTTTTTAAAGTTATTTTTCAGAGTCTATCCGTAGGCGTGGACTTTTTAAAGTTATTTTTCAGAGTCTATGCCTAGGCGTGGAATTTTTTGAAGTAATTTTTCAGAGTCTATCCCTAATCGTGGACTTTTTAAAGTTAGTTTTCAGAGTCTATCCCTAGGCGTGGACTTTTTAAAGTTATTTTTCAGAGTCTATCCTTAGGCGTGGACTTTTTAAAGTTATTTTTCAGAGTCTATCTCTAGGTGTGGACTTTTTAACGTTTTTTTTTCAGAGTCTATCCCTAGGCGTGGACTTTTTAAACGTATTTTTCAGAGTCTATCCCTAGGCGTGGACTTTTTAAACGTATTTTTCAGAGTCTATCCCTAGGCGTTGACTTTTTAAACTTATTTTTAAGAGTCTAGCCCTAGGCGTGGACTTTTTGAAGTTATTTTTCAGAGTCTATCCCTAGGCGTGGACTTTTTAAAGTTATTTTTCAGAGTCTATCCTTAGGCGTGGACTTTTTAAAGTTATTTTTCAGAGTCTATCCTTAGGCGTAGACTTTTTAAAGTTATTTTTCAGAGTCTATTACTAGGCGTGGACTTTTTAAAGTTATTTTTCAGAGTCTATTACTAGGCGTGGACTTTTTAAACTTATTTTTCAGAGTCTAGCCCTAGGCGTGGACTTTTTAAAGTTATTTTTCAGAGTCTATCTCTAGGCGTGGACTTTTTAAAGTTAGGCGTGGATTTTTTAAAGTTATTTTTCAGAGTCTATCCCTAGGCGTGGACTTTTTAAAGTTATTTTTCAGAGTCTATCCCTAGGCGTGGACTTTTTAAAGTTATTTTTTAGAGTCTATCCCTAGGCGTGGACTTTTTAAAATTAATTTTTGAATCCTATGCATGATTTTTTTTACTTATTTGTTTCTGAATTTTTATTCGCTGTTCTTATTTGATTCTCCCTCACTGTTATTCTGCCCCGTCTAACTATGCAACTAATTTGTAATTGAATTGAGAATGTCAGGTATGTTAAGTGGCGGAGCTGGTGCTGGCATGTCGTGGCTGTTTTTTTTTCCAAACGTGCCAAAGCATTAGCATTATTTATGCGGTTAAATGTTAGAGTTCATTAATTCTAAACGTTTTTTGTTGTTCCCATTGTTATTTATACCTTTTTTAAAGATGCCTGTGCCATACCGCAAAAACATCGATTATTTAATGTAAATTAATTGACAGACAACAACATTATATAATTATGTAATAAAGAAAGGGGGCGGGGGCTGATTGCGGAAATTTATTTGCCATTATTTCCATAATCACGATTTGTGTTCGTACGTCTGTCCATCCGGTGAGTAAATTTGTCAACTTCATGGATCTGGCGCCAAAATCACAACAACAAAAGCAACCAAAATTACAACAACTACGACAATAGCAACAAAACATCGCCATCATCATCAAATGATTTTATTAGTGCGCGGTATAACTTTAATTAGTGTTTTGTTTTATTAGATGTACATGTATAGGTGTGTGTGTCTATGTGTAGGCGTGTGACCTTCATGTAAATAATTATCCTTGTTTGTTGAACGTGAACTACATAGAAATTGAAATGTTTCGCAAAAATGAAATTGTTTGGAAATAATTATAAATTTGATTTTGGACTAATTTAGTGGCTATTTGGGCTCCAAACACACACACACACTGAGAGAGATATTATGTGATTTAATTGAACTAATTTGGATGTTAGGGTGAGGAGAAAATAGAAAAAATTATTTAAAAACCCCATACATATGGATATAACCTGAAGAATATTTTTAGAAAATCCACGCCTATGGATAGATTCTGAAAAATATTTTTAAACCAGTAAGAAAAGTAGTAAAGTCAGACGGGGCCGACTATATGATACCCTTCACCACTATGGGTATATAAAAAGGAAAAATCTTAACAGAAGGGTCATTAACATGAAAAAATATGAACTAAAAGATGTGACTTTTATCTAAATCTGAATCGACTTAGACCAAACCATAAACATGTCATTCGTTTGTTACAGTGGGACAACATTATGTAAATCGATTTAAAGCAAATATCAATCGGACACCCCTTGAATATTTGGAGCCCAATTAACGCGAAGTCGGTCGGAAATATATATGTGCTTCTACACGTAATTGCGTCATTCCATTCGGAAACATAAAGAGTTTGGTGCAACATTTACTTAAAATCGGATGAAAATAGATATGGAAGCTATATTCAAATATGAACGGATTTCAACGAAACTTGTTACAGTTTAGGTTAAACTAATTTATGCACGTTTTGTTCCTAATGGACATATTTTGAGTCTTTGGTTCCTACTTAAAATCGGACGAAACAATATGGGAGCTATATCTAAATCTGGACGGATTCCAAAAAAAAACTTGACATACGTTTGGTTTGTCAATCGGCCTAACTTTGAGTCTTTTACTTCAAATCGGAAGAAAATGTATATGGGAGCTTATCTAAATCCAAAATGATTTCAGCAAAAAAAAAAAAAAAAAATCACGAAAGATATATAGGGACTTTGGTACAGCATGTATATTAAATCGGTCGAACATATATATGAGAGCTATATCTAAATCTGAACCGATTTTCAAGAAACTTAACACACGTCATTCTAGACTCAATTCAGTACGCAATGACAAATTTCGTGCAAATCGAAAGATATATAGGGACTTTGGTGAACCATTTACATTAAATCGTTCGAAAATATATATAGAATCTATATCTAAACCTTAACCGATTTTCACGAAACTTAGCACACATCGTTCTAGGGTTTATTCAGTACGCTATGTCAAATTTCGTGCAAATCGAAGGATATATATGTTCATTGGTGAACCATTTACATTAAATCGGTCGAAAATATATATGAGAGCTATATCTAAATCTGAACCAATTTTTAAGAAACTTAACACACATCATTCTATACCTAATTCATTACGCTGTGCCAAATTTCGTGCAAATCGAAAGATATATAGGGAATTTGGTGCACCATTTACCACAAAAAATATATATGGGACCTATATGTAAATTTCGACCGATTTTCAAGAAACTTAACACACATCATTCTAACCTCAATTCAGTACGCTATGCCCAATTTCGTGGAAATCGAGAGATATATAGGGACTTTGGTACACAATTTAAATAAAATCGGGCAAAAATATTATAGAAGCTATATCTAAATCTTAACCGATTTTCACGAAACTTAACACACATCGTTCCAGGGTTTATTCAGTTCACTATGCCAAATTTCGTGCAAATCGAAAGATATATAGAGATTTTGGAACACCTATAAAATTAAATCGGTCGAAAATATATATGGGAGCTATATCTAAATCTGAACCGATTTTCGCGAAACTTAGCACACATCATTCTGGACTTAATTAAGTACTCAGTGCCAAATTTAGTGCACATCGAAAGATAATTAGGGACTTTGGTACACCACTTAATTTAAATCGGGCAAAAATATATATAGAAGCTATATCTAGACCTGAACCGATTTTCACGAAACTTAACACACATCGTTCTAGGATTTATTCACTATGCTTTGCCAAATTTCGAGCAAATCGAAGGATATATAGGGACTTTGGTGAACCATTTACCTTAAATCAGACAAAAATATATATGGGAGCTATATCTAAATATGAACCGATTTTTCCCAATTTCAATAGGGTTCGTCCTTGGGCCAAACAAATGAGCTGTGCCAAATTTCATCCAATTCGGATCATAAATGCGAGCTGTACTTTGTTTGCAATTTAATACCAACAGACGGATCGACTCAGAAAGTGATTCTATGTATATTCTCAAAAGGAGCCATGTGTCTATCTTGTTTCCTTTTGCTGCTACAAACATATACACAAAGACATAATACCCGATACCACAGAATGGTGAAGGGTATAAAAACCTCAGCTGTGGATAGAGCCTAAAAAATATTTTTAAAAATCCACGCCTATGGATAGACTCTAAAAAATCTACGCCTATGGATAGACTCTGAAAAATCCACGCCTATGGATAGACTCAAAACATACACGCTTAAGGATGGACTCTAAAATATATTTTTAAACCAGTGAGCAGAGCAATATAGTCCGCCGGGGACGACAATACGATACCCTACTCAATTACCATGGTACTCTAACTTTCTGCGGATTTTTATTCCGAGCCTGGACACTAGTTCATGATAGTTGCACCCTCTTGTTCGATTAGAGGTCAACAGCAACTCTTCCCTACACTGACATATTTTCCGAATGTTACCAATATTCAGTACAGTACTTCTAATTACTTGTCCAGATGCCCATCACCGTGGGTTGTGTTGTGATGTTCGGCTTATAATTGTGGCCAATAGATAGACCCGAAAAAACATAAAAAATTAAGTTTTCGGTCCACTTTATCCCAAAATTATTATCTGATCATACCTGGATCCTCATTGAACATTTGAAAGCGATCAGCGCTATATATCCGCCCTCTAGTGTGGTAATGGGTTACTACATAATATATGAATACGTAAGCACCTGTAAATATTTACGTGTAGCTCCCACGTCCGAGTACATACGACAATATAATTGGTATCAATTTAAAGGACAACAACTCCTCTTGGATATATTATCAACCTCTCTATGTCCTTTAGGAGTAAACATTTTGTAATTTTTCACACAAAAGTCTGGGTCCATTTGACCCGCTAAATATTGACCGATCTTTATCAAAACAGGCATGCTTATTCTTTGGTCCGATTCCCTTATCCATGTAAAAATTCGTGATGTTTGGGCCATAATTGCAACCTCTGGAGCCAACAGAAAATCAGACAAAATTAAAGTTTTTGGTCCATTTCATCCCCTAAATATTAACCGATCTTTACCAAAAACAATAGGGGTCTTTATTGGGCCGAACCCATCCTACATGCAAAATTTCGTGAAAATTGGTCCATAACTATACAAATTATAATGGACAGACGGACGGACGGACATACATGTCTAGATCGACTCAGCTACATGAGATATGGTGATCGGTATACTGAAAGGTGGGTCTAGGACCAATATTTCGCGGCGTTACAAACTTTTGAGGCTGCACAAAGCTATAATACCCTGACAACATAGTTGTCTAGGGTATAAAAATTCAACCTAATTTATACACCATAAAAAAATAATTTAAACAAGTGAAAAAGCGTTAAGTTCGGCCGGGCCGAACTTTGGATACCCTCCACCATAGATATACTGACAGGTACTTAAAATGAACATATAGGGAAAATAAAAAAGTGAACATATATCGACATTTCCACATACCAGTTATGTAAAACACAATGTAAACTATAAAACAAATTTCAGAAATTTTTAATGGATAATGAGGGTGTATACACTTTTACACGGTTAAAATGGTTCTAGACCCCATGTTTCTTTGGACCAAATTTGTTTCAGAAAATTTTGATTTCATCCAAACTTTGGCCATCTTATAATTTCTTCCAAACTTACTTCAAGTTTGAAGATGGGGAATATCGGTCCACTCCTTCTGGTACCTCCCACACAGGGGCTAGGTCTAAATACGGGTTATAGTTCATATATAGTTCATTATTGAACCTTACGTTCTAGTTTTTAATCTCGATATCCTCCGCAGGTGATATGATTACAACAGAGTCTTAGAACCACCCCAAAACGCGGAACAGATTGCATAACTATTTTAATATAAAAAAGGGGGTTATATAGGGACTACCCCAAAAAGGGGGTACATATTAATAATTTTTTGTAGGGAAATTTGTTACCATATACGACTACAAAATACCAAATTTCAGGGAATTCGGTTGAAAAACGTGCTCAAGAACTTCAAAATAGCGAAAATTTGGGGGTACCCTTATATGGGGGCTACCGGAAAAAGTGGACCTATATTTATAATTTTTAGTGGGGAAATTTGGTACCCTATAAAAACCAAATGTACCAAATTTCAGCGAATTTGGTTGAAAACCGCGCTCAAGATCCTTAAAATACCGAAAATTGGGGGGTACCCTATATGGGGGCTACCCGAAAAAATTGACCTATATTTATAATTTTTCGTATAGAGATTTGCTACCCAATAAGAACTCAAAGTACCGAATTTCAGCGAATTCGGTCGAAAAATGCGATCAAACCCCCCAAAATACCTCAAAATTGGGGGTACCCTTATATGGGGGCTATCCGAAAATATGGACCCATATTTATAATTTTCAGTGGAAAGATTTGCTACCCAATAAGAACTCAATATACCAAATTTGAGCGAATTCAGTTGAAAAACGCGCTCAAGAACCTCAAAATACCGAAAATTGGGGGGTACCCTTATATGGGAGCTATGCCTAAACGTGGACCGATGAAGCCCATCTTCGAACTTGACCTGCCTGCAGACAAAAGACGACTCTATGCAAAATTTTGGCGATCTATCTCAATTCGTTTAGACGCTAGAGTGATTACAACAGACAGACGGACAGACAGACAGACAGACGGACAGACGGACAGACGGACATGCTTAGATCGTCATAGAATTTTACGCTGATCAAGAATATATATACTTTATAGGGTCGGAAATGATTATTTCGATGCGTTACAAACGGAAAAACAAAACTAATATACCCTCCATACTATGGTGGAGGGTATAAAAAGGGGGTTATATAGGGACTACCCCAAAAAGGGGGTACATATTAATAATTTTTTGTAGGGAAATTTGTTACCATATACGACTACAAAATACCAAATTTCAGGGAATTCGGTTGAAAAACGTGCTCAAGAACTTCAAAATAGCGAAAATTTGGGGGTACCCTTATATGGGGGCTACCGGAAAAAGTGGACCTATATTTATAATTTTTAGTGGGGAAATTTGGTACCCTATAAAAACCAAATGTACCAAATTTCAGCGAATTTGGTTGAAAACCGCGCTCAAGATCCTTAAAATACCGAAAATTGGGGGTACCCTATATGGGGGCTACCCGAAAAAATTGACCTATATTTATAATTTTTCGTATAGAGATTTGCTACCCAATAAGAACTCAAAGTACCGAATTTCAGCGAATTCGGTCGAAAAATGCGATCAAACCCCCCAAAATACCTCAAAATTGGGGGTACCCTTATATGGGGGCTATCCGAAAATATGGACCCATATTTATAATTTTCAGTGGAAAGATTTGCTACCCAATAAGAACTCAATATACCAAATTTGAGCGAATTCAGTTGAAAAACGCGCTCAAGAACCTCAAAATACCGAAAATTGGGGGGTACCCTTATATGGGAGCTATGCCTAAACGTGGACCGATGAAGCCCATCTTCGAACTTGACCTGCCTGCAGACAAAAGACGACTCTATGCAAAATTTTGGCGATCTATCTCAATTCGTTTAGACGCTAGAGTGATTACAACAGACAGACGGACAGACAGACAGACAGACGGACAGACGGACAGACGGACATGCTTAGATCGTCATAGAATTTTACGCTGATCAAGAATATATATACTTTATAGGGTCGGAAATGATTATTTCGATGCGTTACAAACGGAAAAACAAAACTAATATACCCTCCATACTATGGTGGAGGGTATAAAAAGTCCATGATATTCCACCCTAATATCCCTTCAATTGTCATAGATTCCCTGCTGGTAGCCTAAATATTTTCATGGTAGTAATTACCACTGAAATGTTTTTTTTTTTCGATATTTGGAAATGTAAATATTTCACTCCAACCCTCCGGTAGTTTTTGCCCTTCTGCAAAAATATATTTTTCTCAACTAGGTACTGACAAAAATAATTAAATTCATATTATTTCACAAACATTTTTGTCATATTATGGTTTAATCAATTTTAATCAAATAATAAAAAATGAAATGCGTTTTTCCTTCGAACTTACCACTCAACTAAAAATTGAACTGCGATTCGGGTAGGTAGGCAGTGTTTTTTTTCTGGTTACTGCTGCTACTGTTGTGTCACAGATGGTTTCATTAAATTATTCAATATTTGTTGAATGTATTTTTTATTTGGTTTTTTATCTAAAAAAAACATTTAATATTCATTTATAGTTGAGTTGTTAAAATTGAAAACACTTTTTTACCGTTTTTATCGGATTTTACATAAGGGCATGCAAATAAATAAATTATTGCCATAGGCAGCTGTTTCTTTTTTTGTTTTTTTTTTGTTAGTTATGGAAATGTAAGTTGTTAAAAATAAATTCTAGGCATAAAAAATTAAATGATACTATATGATACTCTTCACCACTTTGGGTATATTCTACATATGTATTCTAACATATGTAGAATATATCTGAACCGATTTCAGGGAAACTTGCCAGAGACTAATTTATATTACATGAGTACGTTGTGCCAATCGGCCTAGCTATGGATCTTTTCACGAAGCTTAGCAACATCATTCTAGTCTTAATTCAGTACCCTATACCAAAATTCGTGCAAATCGAAAGATCTAAAATCGGATGAAAATATATATGGGAGCTATATCTAAATCTGAAGCGATTTTCACGAAACTTTGCACACATTATGACAAACGCAATTCAGTACGCTATGCCAAATTTCGTGCAAATCGAAAGATATGTAGAGACATTGGTACACCATTTACCTTAAATCGGACGAAAATATATATGGGAGCTATATCTAAATCTGAACCGATTTTCAGGTAACTTAGCACACGTCATTCTAGCCTTAATTCAGTACGCTAAGACAAATTTCGTGCAAATCGAAGGCTATATAGGGACTTTGGTGCACCAATTACCTAAAATCGGATGAAAATATACATGGGAGCTATATCTAAATCTGGACCGAATTCCAGGAAACTTAACACACATCATTCTAGACCTAATTAATTACGCTGTGCCAAATTTCGTGCAGATCGAAAGATATTTAGGGACTTTGGCGCACCATTTACATTAAATCGGACGAAAATATATGTGGGAGCTATATCTAAATTTGAACCGATTTTCACGAAACTTTGCACACATCATTCTAGTATCAATTCAGTACGCTATGTCAAATTTCGTGCAGATCGAAAGATATTTAGGGACTTTGGCGCACCATTTACCTTAAATCGGGCGAAAATATATATGGGAGCTATATCTAAATGTGGACCGATTTCCAGGAAATTTAACACACATCATTCTAGACATAATTCAATACGCTATGCCAAAGTTTGTGCAGATCGAAAGATATTTAGGGACTTTGGCGCACCATTTACCCTTAATCGGACGAAAATATACATGGGAGCTTTATCTAAATCTGCGCCGATTTCCAAGAAATTTAAAAAGTGATTCTATGCATATTCTCAAAAGGAACCATGTGTCTATCTCGTTTCATTTTGCCTGTTACAAACATATGCACAAAAACATAATACCCTGTACCACAGTGTGGTGAAGGGTATAAAAAATATTTTTTCAAGGGTTAGCCAATGGCTCCAATTTTTGAAAAAATTTTCTTATGGCCCACCAAAGGCGTAGATTTTTTTTGAATATTATTTTTCAACATTTTTCAAGGTCTAACACAAGGCGTTGATTTTTATTCCCTACACAACTATGTTGTCAGGGTATTATGTGCAGCCCCAAGAGTTTGTAACGCCGCGAAATATTGGTCCTAGACCCACCTTTAAGTATACCGATCGTCATATCTCGACTAGCTGAGTCGATCTAGATATGTGTGTCCGTCCGTCCTTCTGTCCATTATAATTTGTAAACACGATACATGCCACATTTATGGACCAATATTCAAGCATGTTGGATGGGTTCTGGTCAATGAAGACCCCTATTGTTTTTGGTAAATATCGGTTAATATTTAGGGTACGAAATGGACCAAATGCTTTATTTTCGTCTGATTCTCTGGTTGCTCCAGAGGCCGCAATTATGGCCCGAACATAGCGATTTTTTACATGGAGAAGGGGATCGGACCAAAGAATAAACATGCCTGTTATGATAAAGGTCGTCAATATTTTCACTTTTGTGTGAAAAAGGACAAAATTTGTATTTTATGGCGTATATATTTACTCCTGAAGGACATAGGCCCGATAAGTTGGTAGTATATACAAGAGTAGTGGTTGACCTTTAAATGGATACCAATTATATTGTCGTATGTACCCGGATGTGGGAGTTGTACTCAAATATTTACAGGTGATTACACATTCACACAAGAGGGCGAAATAATAGTGCTCATCGTTTTGACCGCACTAGCGCTCATCGCCTTGAAATTTTCCATGAGGATCCAGGTATGGTCAAGGGCAAAGCTTATAATTTTCAGTTATTATCAGATAATAATATTGGGATGAATTGGACCGAAAACTAATTTTTTGTGTTTTTTCTCGAGTCGATCTATAGCCCTCAACTGAAAGCCGAACATCACAGCACAGTCCACAGTGAAGGGAATCTAGACCAGTAATTAGAAGGGCTGTACTGAATATTAGTAATATTCGGAAAATAAGTTCAGTGTAAGGAAGAGATGCATATGACCTATAATCAGGCAAGAGGGAGCAACTATATTCATACATTGCCCAATGGCTCGATATAAAAAACCGCTGAAAGTTAGAGTTCCGTGGTAGTTGTGTGGGGTATCGTATGGTCGGCCCCGTCCGGCTATACTGCTCCGCTCAGTGGTTTAAAAATATTTTTTTCAAGGTCTAACACAAGGCTTGGATTTTTTAAAAATATTTTTTTCAAGGTCTAACACAAGGCGTGGATTGTTTAGAATTATTTTTTTCTGGGTCTAACACAAGGCGTGCATTTTTTCAAATTATTTTTTTTTTCATTTTATTTCAATTTTTATATATTTTTTTAATTTATTTATTTTTATATACTGCTATACTGCTCCGCTAACTAGTTTAAAAATATTTTTTCAAGGTCTAACACAAGACGTGGATTTTGTAAAAATATTTTTTCAATGTCTAACATAAGGCGTGGATTGTTTAGAATTATTTTTTTTCCAGGTCTAACACAAGGCCTGAATTTTTTCGAATTATTTTTTTCATTTTATTTCAGTTTTTATATATATTTTTTTTAAATTTATTTTTTTTATTTTTTTTTTATTTTTTTTATTTAGTTTCTTTTTTATTATTTTTATTTCATTTATTCCACAATTTCACACACACAAAAATTACCGCTTACTGAATTTCTTCTAAGACGCGCTTCAACGTTCCGCTGCAAACGACCGACAAAATTGAATTAAAACCCAACAAAAATGTAACGAATAAAAATTATAAAATAAGAAAAAGCTTCGCGAATACAAAACAAAACTTAGTAGCGCCCATAAGATTTTTTTTTATTCATTTATTCCAATACTCGAAGTAATCGTCACGAATAAAAACAAAAGTTAAAATAACAACAACAACTGCAGAACAGCATCCACCTACAGTATATTGAATTCAACAGTCTCCGGTTCATTTGTTTTTCGCTTTCGCTTTTGTTTTTGTTGGTATTGTTGTAGTTAATGCAGTAACACGACCCAATATTCTGCTCTGATTAACTTTAGCTGCAAGTGAGACAAGTGACACAAACAAATCTGAGAAATGGACAGACGAATGGACAGACAGACGCTTAAGTATCCGCGGACAGATGTTTGTCGTTATTCTCCCGCTTTTAGCTTTGATCTGAAAACAAACATTCCCTTAAACGAATTATTTAAATTTTCAAATAGTGACAGGTTTTAAGTGGTGACTGGTTATTTTTGTAGTCATTAACTGTTTGGTGAGGTGGGGGATACAGTGGAACCCTCAAGAATGAAAATAAAAAATAAATAAAAATTCTACAAAAAAATCTGAAATTTTTTTCGATGCAATGGGTCTCATATTTTTAAGTGCACATTATCTGAAGGTCCCACTGTATTTTATTTAAATAAAATAATTTAATTTTCTTGTTTTATTTTTTTTTTTAATTCAAACTAAATTCGTGGTTATTTGTCTTGTTCTGGTTATGCAGTTTCTGTGAGTTTATCAAATATCACAGTCGTGAGATGCAAAGTAGAACTATATGAGATATGAGTCTCTGTGTGTGTCACCATCGGTTGTTTATAAATTTACTCATACAGGTTATAGACAATAATTAAGGGGGGTTTCCCCATGATTCCTCATGATTATGGTGGATTTTTTAAAAATATTTTTCGAAGTAGCTACCATTGGCGTGGATTTTTTAAAAATATTTTTTCAAGTAACTACCCTACCAAAGGCGTGGATTTTTATACCCTACACAACTATGTTGTCGGGGTATTACAGCTTTGTGCAGCCCCAAGAGTTTGTAACGCCGCGAAATATTGGTCATAGACCCACCTTTAAGAATACCGATCGTCATATCTCGACTAGCTAAGTCGATCTAGACATATGTGTCCGTCCGTCCGTCTGTCCATTATAATTTGTAAATACGATACAGGCTACAGTTATGGACCAATCTCCATGAAATTTGGCATGTAGGATGGGTTCTGGCCAATGAAGACCCCTATTGTTTTTGGTAAAGATCGGTTAATATTTAGGGGATGAAATGGACCAAAAATTTTTTTTCTCATCGTTTTTATACCCTTCACCACACTGTGGTCCAGGGTATTATGTCTTTGTGCATATGTTTGTAACAGGCAAAAATAATCGAGATAGACCCATGGTTCTTTTTGAGAATATGCATAGAATAACTTTCTAAGTCGATTTATGCATGTCCGTCCGTCTGTCTGTCCATGTTAAATTGTAAACAAAGTACAGGTCGCATTTATAATCCGAATTGGATGAAATTTGGCACAGCTCATTTGTTTGGCCCAAGGACGAACCCTACATATAGCTCCCATATATATTTTTGTCTGCTTTAAGTGTACCAAAGTCCCTATATAACTTTCGATTTGCACGAAATTTGGCACATCATAATGAATAGGGTCATGAATGATGTGTGCAAAGTTTCGTGAAAATCGGTTCAGATTTAGATATAACTCTCATATATATCTTCGTCCGATTTAAGGTAAATGGTGCCCCAAAGTCCCTATATATCTTTCGATTTGCACGAAATTTGGCACAACGTACTAAATTAAGTCTAGAATGATATGTGCAAAGTTTCGTGGAAATCGGTCCAGATTTAGATATAGCTCCCATATATAGTTTCGTCCGATTTCATGTAAATGGTGCCCCAAAGTCCGAATATATCATTCGATTTGCACGAAATTTGGCATAACGTACTGAATTAAGCCTAGAATGATGTCTGCCAAGTTTCGAGAAAATCGGTCCAGATTTAGATATAGCTCCCATATATAGTTTCGTCCGATTTCATGTAAATTGTGCCCCAAAGTCCCAATATACCTTTCGATTTGCACGAAATTTGGCATAACGTACTGAATTGAGCCTAGAATGATGTCTGCCTTGTTTCGTGAAAATCGGTCCAGATTTAGATATAGCTCCCATATATAGTTTCGTTCGATTTCAAGTGAATGGTGCACCAAAGTCCCTATATATACTTCGATTTACACGAAATTTGGCATAACGTACTGAATTGAGCGTATATTGATTTCGGCCAAGTTTTGTGAAAATCGGTCAAGGTTTATATATAGCTCCCATATATATTTTCGTCCGATTTAATGTAAATTTAGTCCAGAATAATGTGTGCTAAGTTTCGTGAAAATCGGTTGAGATTTAGATATAGCTCCCTTTTATTATAGATTGATTTTGAGTAATTGACGCACCAATGAACCAGTAGGCTGATAGGAACAAAACGTACTGAAATTAGTATAACCTAACCTGTGACAAGTTTCGTTGAAATCGCTTCATATTTGGAAATAGCTGTCATATATATTTTCCCCCGATTTTAAGTAAATTGGGCATCAAACTCCTCATGTTAGTCAGATTGACATCAAATTTTGTACATCGTACAAAATTGAGCATAGAATTAAGTAGTTGCGTTTCCTAGAAATACAGACATAGCCCAACGGATGACCTATTTATATGGTATCGTATGGTCGGCCCCGTCCGACTATACTGCTCCGCTCACTGGTTTAAAAATATTTTTTGACTCTACAATATTTAAAAAAAAACTCAGTTAATTTCAAATATATATTTTTGGTAGTCGGAACTTGTTCTTGGTGACCACCTTAAAATAATAACTTCTTTATGGCCAGTCAATTAAATTTGCATTGGCTGATTGATATTTATAAACAGAATATGAGTTAAATTGCATTGCAAATTACCGAATCAGGTATTACAGGTAGCTGACGATTTCTTCCGAAAATATCAGTAATGCGTAACCAAAACATGAGTACGACAGGTGTAAAAAAATTAAACACGATTGAATTTGTTTAATTGAAGTTTGTTTGTGTCACTTAATTTGAATATTTAGCAGATTGGTATGCAGGTAATTAAGATTTTAAGTAAATACTGAGTAGTTTTCAGAAAACAACATACGAGGTGTAATTTGGAAATTTTTATGGTAAGTTATTAAAATGCACCCTTAGTTAAGATACTATTTTTTTAAATCCACACCTTCTAGAGTTTGTTTCTAAAAGAATATTTGTTTATAAATCCCGACGTAGATTGTTCATGAAAATAAATTCTTTAAAAATCCACTCTAGTCGAACTCTCCTTATTAAAGCCCAATTGATATCAGTTCCACGAATAGTCTCCTTTTAATTACCATTTCATTTTCACATCTCATTAATCTAGTATTTGCCGTTCGCTCACAAGCTGCATATGTTGGTGGCAGCAGCAGCATATGTTCTTCCGAGGCCTGAATTACAACTCCCCATGCCGTCAAACCCCATCCCCATCCCCCACCCTCATCCCACTCATCAACACATCTCATCACATTGTCAACAACGTTAAACAAATCTATGTACCTCTGCCATCGAAGAAGGTTAATTCCGAATTGTCGGCATATGTTGTTGAGCTGAGCCAATGAATGGATGTAGAAGCGAATGGCTGACTGCCTGACGGATTGACTGAATGTTTGTGGAACATGTTAAAGTTCATCATTCATTTGTCGAATGGAAAAGTGTATGCCGTTTTATCTTGCCACTCAGAAATGCTTTCATTTTATCCGACAATCAGCCGGTCGGTCGGTCATGCAAGAAGACAATGATAGAGAGACGAAACGAGACCTTGCCAGAAAACACGCATTCCACCTTGTGGCCTCCCGCCTACCACCGTTCTTGTTTTGCAATTTGGTGGCATTAATGGTCAGTCGAATGAATGCTGACGATGATGATCCATCCGGATGCGTATGGCGATGACAATGAAGATTTTAGCATTGAGATTTTCGTTGATACCGTATTAATGGCAGCTGATAAAGGAGCGAAATGATTTATAGATTTGTTGTTATTGTAATGGGGGACAACATCGGGAATAACAATGAATATTTGCAATTGAAACACAAAGACAGAACAACCAAAAGGTATTGATATTTTAAAGACCTCTATGCTCTTTGTACTTAAAAAATATTTTTAAAAAATCAATGCCATTGGTAGCAGATTGAAAAAATATTTGTAACCAGTAAGCGGAGCAGTATAGTCGGACGGGGCCGACCATACGATACCCTACACAACTACCACGGAACTCTAAATTTCTGCGGATGTTTATTCCAAATCTGGCAATATTTCATGATATTTGCACCCTCTTGCCCGATTAGAGGTCACAGCACATCTTCCGAATATTACAAATATTCAGTGCAGCCCTTCTAATTACTTGCCTAAATTCCCTTCACCGTGAGTTGTGTTGTGATGTTCGGCTTATATTGTGGCCTATAGATCGGCTCGAAAAAAATACACCAAAAATTAGGTTTTCGGTCCACTTCATCCCAAAATTTTTATCTGATCATCCCCGAAAATTATAGGCTTTGTCCTTGATCACAAGTGGAATCTCATGGAAATTTTCAAAGACATCTGCGCAATATTTCCGCCATGCAGTGTGGTAATGGGTTACTAAATAATATCTCAGTACGTAAGCATCTTTAAATATTTAAGTGTAACTCCCATACCCGAGTACATATGATAATGTAATTGGTATCACTGTAAAGTCAACCACTCCTCTTGGAAATACCAACTTCTTCTCGGGTCTATGTCCTTCAGGAGTAAATATATTCCCTATAGAATGTACATTTTGTAATTTTTCACACAAAAATCAGGGTCCATTTGACCCGCTAAATACTAATTGATCTTTATCAAAACAGACGTGGTTTTCTTTGGCCCAATCCCCTTCTCCATAAAATTTCGCGATGTTCGGGCTATAATTGTGGGCTCTGGAGCGGCCAGAAAAACCGACAAAAAATTAGTATTTGGTCCATTTCATCCCCTAAATATTAACCGATCTTTACCAAAAATAATAGGGGTCTTCATTGGCCAGAACACATCCTACATCCAAAATTTCGTGATGATTGGTCCAAAACTGTGACCTGTATCGTGTTTACAAATTATAATGAACAGACGGACAGACGGACGGACCCTAATGTCTAGATCGACTCAGCTAGTCGAGATATTACGATCGGTATACTTAAAGGTGGGTCTAGGACAAATATTTCGCGGCGTTACAAACTCTTGGAGCTGCACAAAGCTATAATACCCTGACAACATAGTTGTGTAGGGTATAAAAATCCACGCCTTTGGTGTGGAGCTACTTGAAAATATATTTTTTCAAAAATCCACTTCTATTGTAGAACCCAGAAAATATTTTAAAAATTAGAGCTCTGCTCTATTAATCTTAATCTCTATTTAAATAATTGCATATTTAATAAATTCTAAAAATGTAAATGTGAGTTTATTAACATTTTCCAGAAACAATAAGTCATGCGAACAAATTGTTAATTTTTTTTTTTTTTTTTTTTGCTACTACTAAGACAACCCACACACATACCCATAACATCTTGTCTTGATTTATATGGAGTATTCGATGTGAGTCTAAACGGCATATGTAAATTTGCTACTAACAGGTGGTAATTGTCGCTAAGACAATACAATAAAAATTGCCTAAGGGCGATAAATCATTTCTGAAACTAGAATAACATGAGAAATATGAGAATAGGAAATTGTTTCGACTAGTTACTATGTCGATTATTTAGGGCAGGAAATATTGGGTTACTGGTAATGCATGGATCCCTTAGACATATGGGTAATTAATTAGATATTTATTTTTTTTTCATTTGAGGTTGACATAGTTAGTGGCAAGGGAGAGGCTATTATTTTTTTTTTTAAATTATTCAAGCTCAAAGAATAGGTAGATAAAAAATAGGCAGATCCCTAGTCCGTTTACTTTTCAGTTATTTAAATTATTATCCTCTTAATTATTTTAGTTTAAAAATTGTTTATATAAATCCACAATCTATTCCACTACATATTTATTTTATAATTTTTCATTGAAAACAAATTCAAAATTAACATTTATTTATTCTTCACTGTCATCTTAAAATGTTATTTAACATTTTACTGCCATGTTATTAACATCAAAATTCTTATTCGACTAACATACATTCCAATTGGCAAGCTGTTATAAAAAAGCTCAGGCTGTTCTATTAGCTCACGCCACAACCTTGTTTGTGACAATTTGAAAATATACATAAAATAGTGAAGTGTTATACTTAACTGTTATAAAAAATATAACAGAAAATTTTAGCTATAATATTTTCACAATAATAATCTATAAAATTATTCTAATAATAAACCAGTAAGGAATGTAGTAAAGTCGGACTATATGATACCCTTCAACACTTTGGGTATATTCTACATATGAAGAATATATCTGAACCGATTTCAGGGAAACGTGCCAGAGACTAATTTATATTACATCAGTACGTTGTGTCAATCGGCCTAGCTATGGATCTTTTCACGAAGCTAATCAACATCATTCTAGACTTAATTCAAAAGCCTATACCAAAATTCGTGCAAATCGAAAGACATACAGGGATTTTGGTGCCCCATTTACCTTAAATCGGACGAAAATATATATGGGAGCTATATCTAAATCTGAACCGATTTTTACGAAAATTAACACACATTATTCTAGCCTTAATTCAGTACCCTGTGCAGAATTTCGTGCAATTCGAAAGATATTTAGGGACTTTGGTGCACCATTTTCATAAAATCGGACGAAATTATATACGGGAGCTATATCTAAATCTGAACCGATTTTTATGAAACTTAACACACATTATTCTAGACTCAATTCAGTACCCTAAGCAAAATTTCGTGCAAATCGAAGGATATATAGAGACTTTGGAGCACCATTTACATAAAATCGGACGAAAATATATATGGGAGCTATATCTTTATCTGGATCGATTTTAACGAAACTTTGGACACATCATTCTCGACCTAATTCAGTACCCTATGCCAAATTTCGTGCAAATCGAACGATATTTAGGGACTTTGGTGCACCTATTACCTTAAATCGGATGAAAATATATATGGGAGCTATATATAAATCGGAACCGATTTTTACGAAACTTAACACACATCATTCAAGACTCAATTTAGTACCCTATGCAAAATTTCGTGCAAATCGAACGATATTTTGGGACTTTGGTGCACCATTTACATAAAATCGGACGAAAATATATATGGGAGCTATATCTTTATCTGGATCGATTTTAACGAAACTTTGCACACATCATTCTCGACCTAGTTCAGTGCCGTATGCCAAATTTCGTGCAAATCGAAGGATATATAGAGACTTTGGTGCATAATTTACATAAAATCAGACGAAACAGGGAGCTATATCTAAATCTGAAACGATTTTCTCGAAACTTTACACACGTCATTCAAGACTCAATTCATTACGCTGTGCCAAATTTCGTGCAAATCGAAAGATATTAAGGGACTTTGGTACACCATTTACATAAAATCGGACGAAATTATATATGGGAGCTATATCTAAATCTGAACCGATTTTCACGAAACTTAGCACACATCATTCTCGACCGAATACAGTACCCTATGCAAAATTTCGTGCAAATCGAAAGTTATATAGGGTCTTTGGTGGACCAATTACATAAAATCGGACGAAACTGTATTCGGGAGCTATATCTAGATCTGACCCGATTTTCTTCAATTTTAATAGGGTTCGTCGATGTTATATCCTGTACCACAGTGTGGTGAAGGGTATAAAAAGGTATACTGAGGCGAATTAGTAACGTCAATAAGTATACGACCAAATGGACGCTGTGCTGGAAGTCTTTATTAAACAGTGCATATCGGGTCCATATTTTAGTTATAAAGGTTTGGTGTCAAAGGAAAAAATATTCTAAAACAGATTTCAATATAAGTTGCCGAACAAATTAAATCGATATATATAATATATAATATGGAAATAAGCTAAATGTCTAAGGCAATTTTCTACTCAAAAATCGAAGATAATCGGGCAAGAGTGTGCAACTATCACGAAATATTGTCCACGCTCTGAATAAACGTCGGCAGAAAGTTAGAATTCCTTGGTAGTTGTGTAGGGTATCGTATGGTCGGCCCCGTCCGACTATACTGCTCCGCTCACTAGTTTAAACTACTTCTCTACAAAATATTGTATTCTAAGCTGTCATTTTATTTGAGTCATACCCCGCGTATTCCAACTGGGTTATGTACACTGTGGCGAATAGTTATCGCTAATACGTATACGACCAAGAGTACCATGAATTATTAGGGTTTTATTAAAAAATTGAATATTCCGTCCTGATTTTAATTTTAGAGGTTTAGTATCAATGGAAAAAATATTCTACATCTAATTTTATTTTATTATGGGTCGCGGAACAAACAAAGTCGCTATATACAATATATATATATATATATATATATATATAAAATATAATTAATTTTTAAAGCGGACACTGTGACGAATACTTATTGACAATACGTATACGACCGTCTGTGTGCTCTTTTATTAGGCACTTTTTTAATGTCTGAATATTTGAACAGGATTTTAATTTTGAGTTTTGATAGCAATGGAAAAAAATTCTACAGCAACAAGGTGATTTGGCTTCCTGCACAAAAAAAAAATTGGTTTCTGAAAATGAATTTATCTCGAAAAAAAATTTGTCACGATGTGATTATCTTTTTTTGAAGAATTATGTTATTTGTCTGCGATATTCAAAAATTTGCCAGAAAGCATGATCAAACATGATTTTAGGCGGTTAATCTTAATGGAGGAAATGTTCTCCACAAAATTTTAGTCTAGGTCCCCGAACAAATATTATCGATATTTTCGATATTTATCAATAAAATATCGATAGTAATTTTAAATATGTTATAAATAGCTTTTGTTGGTGTAAATGCCATAATACTTTCAATCTAATGTCTATTTAACCCAAACTACTGCATTTTAGAGAATTGGTATCAATAAAAAAAATATTCTTCATAATATTTCGCTATAGGGCTCTGAACACTGGAAATCGATGTTGACACTCTATACTCAGGAAAAATGGATTTTAAATATAGAGGTTTGGTACGAACGGAAAAAAATATTCTACAGCAACAACGTGATTTGGCTTTCTGCACGAATAAAATTGGCTTCTGAAAGTAGATTTATGTCGACAAAAATTTGTCACGAAATGTTTATCTTTTTTGAAGAATTTCTGTCTAAAAAATGTACTTTTTTAACACATATTTTATATATATAGTGTATTTAATATTTTGCTTAATTGTTCCCCTTAAAAATGTCGCACATCATTGAACAAATATAAATATTATATAAATATATACACATTCCTGGAATATTAAATTTCACAGTATTTTTTCAATTCTATAAAAAATTAAAATCCTCTTTTATATAAAATGTTTTAAAATAAAATACTTCTTAATCTCTTTAAATTTATTTTCTAATCGCACAAAAAAATTCAATATGATATTTGCCCTCAGGCATTTAAGAAAACTATTATGAATCTTTTAAGATTTGTGCACATTAGCCTACAACACACTCTATATAAATTAAATGTAAGCTATTAATTGATAATATTAAAATTGAAACAAAAAATTGAAACTAAAATAATCCGATTATACTTTGAAGAAACAGCACAAGAACAATAAGAGGATTTACTTATGATACTACATAAGCAGTAATATGCCATAGACTATTAAATATATTAAAATTTTTGTAATTTTATGGAGAAGGAATAAATGCGAAAGGATTTAAGTAATTTATGGGATATTTGGAATAGGGAGGGGAATATAATAAATTATAGAAAAAATATGTAGGAAAAGGTTATACTACAAACTCAGAGTTTTAAAAAAGGCATCTTTAATTTTTCTAAGAATATTAATGGCATACTTCCTTAAATTGAGGCTTATATCAAGCACAAATCGTAATTTTGGCGGGTTAGTGTCAATGACAAAAATATTCTCCACAAAATTTCTCTATAAGTCACCAAAGTAAATAAATCGTTATATATAATATATAGCAATGTAATATCGATGTAAATATCACTATATATGGAGAACATTTTTGTTAATTTTTCTACAATATATTTGAAAACAATTTTTGAATAAAATGGCCGAAATTTTAATAAGACTTAAATTTAGGGGGATAATGCTAAAAGAGGATATATTCTACACAAAATTTTTCTAAAGATCTCCGAACAAATAACATTGGTATATATAACCGATACCGATCAATTGTTGCTATTAATCTAGACATATAAATCATAAATTATGTATTGCATTTTTTCGATCTAATTTGAGCCTATTTTTTGAATATGGGGTTATATAGTATAAAACGTGATTTTAGGAGGATAATATTAAAGGACAAAAAATTTTACACAAAATTTCACTGTCAGTTTCTGAAGAAATTAATTCGGTATATATAACATATATAAATGAAATATCGATATTAGTTTGAGGTTATTTAAAAAAAAATCAATCATTCATTTCACTGAGATAAAATCAAAGTGTTTTCAAATAAGTACCCAAAAATGTGGTAAAACTTCAGTTTAGGGATAAGACAACAAGGAAAGAAATGTTCTCCATAAAATTTCACTATGCGCCTCCGAACAAACTAATTCGGTATATTAAATACAGACTAATAAAATATCATTATCAATTTTAAATATTACATTAATTTCAATTTCAAGTTATTTGTGTACGACTTTCAAAAAGTCGACTGAAAACCTGATCAAACACGATTATAGGCGGTTGATCATAATGGAACAAATGTTCTCCACAAAATTTTAGTCTAGGTCCTCGTACAAATATTATCGATATTTTCGATATATATTAATAAAATATCGATAGCAATTTCAAATATGTTATAAATAGCTTTTGTTGGTGTAAATGCCATAATACTTTCAATCTAATGTCAATTTAACTCACACTGCTACATTTTAGAGGTAATTGTCAATGAAAAAAATATTCTCCATAAAATTTCACTATAGGACTCCGAACAATGGAAATCGATATTCATACTCTATACTTTTGAAAAATTGATATTAATTTCGGTATA
This sequence comes from Musca vetustissima, assembly GCF_032173495.1. NCBI lineage: Eukaryota > Metazoa > Arthropoda > Insecta > Diptera > Muscidae > Musca > Musca vetustissima. Next base: position 58,529 of record NW_026889560.1, read on the forward strand.
ACCCACAGAAGCAAAATTTCGATTTTTTTTTTTGAACTACTTTCACGTAGATGCTCGATGTAGGTATACATCTTCATTTTAGGTGATTGATGTCAATGAAAGTAATGTTATACATAAAATTTCACTATAGGTCGCCGAATAAATGTTATCGATATTTTTAAAATATATCAACAGAATATCGATATTAATTTCGGGAATCTAAACCATAAATTCATTAGAGGTTAATCACATGCTTTTATCCAATTTATGACATGTTTTTTTTCATCAACGCTGCATTTTCGAAGTGTTGTGTCAAGAGGAAACATATTCTCTATAAAATTTCACTATAGGTCTCCGAACAAACTTATTCAAGATCTTAAATACGTATTAATGAAATATCATTATCAATTTGAGGTATTACATTAATTTCAATTGCAAGTTATTTGTGTACTATTTTCAAATAATCGCCTGAAAGCGTGATCAAACATGATTATAGGCGGTTGATCTTAACGGAAGAAATGTTCTCCACAAAATTTTAGTCTAGGTCCTCGTACAAATATTATCGATATTTTCGATATATATATTAAAAAATATCGATAGCAACTTCAAATATATTATAAATTGCTTTAGTTGGTGTAAATGTCATAATACTTTCAATCTAATGCCAATTTAACCCACACTGCTGTATTCTAGAGGGTTGGTGTCAATCGAAAAAATATTCTCTATAAAATTTCACTATAGAACTACAAACAAATAAAATCGATGTTAACACTCTATACTCATGAAAAATCGATATTAATTACGGTATGCCGCACATAAGCATATTTTCGAATTAATTTTTAACTTCTTTCAATTCGATGCTCGAAATAGTCATAAATCTTCATTTTAGGTGGTTGATGTCAATGAAAGTAATATTCTCCATAAAATTTCACTATAGGTCTCCGAACAAATGTTATCGATATTTTTAAAATATATCAACAGAATATCGATATTAATTTCGGGTATATAATTTCATTACAGGTTAATTCCATGCTTTTATCCCATTTATGACATTTTTGTCATCAACGCTGCATTTTAGAGGTGTTGTGTCAATGGAAAAATTTCACTATGGGACTCCGAACAAAGGAAATCGATGTTAACACTCTATACTGATGAAAAATCAATATTAATGACGGTATACCCCACATAAGCATATTTTAGAATTATTTCTTAACTACTTTCAATTCGATGATAAAAATAGCTATAAATCTTCATTTTAGCGGGTTGATGTTAATGAAATAAATGTTCTACATAAAATTTCACTATAGACCTCCGAACAAATGTTGTCGATATTTATACTATATGTCAACAGAATATCGATATTAATATCGGGTATATATACTATAAATTCATTAGAGGTTAATACCATGCTTTTATCCAATTTATGGACTTTTTGTCATCAACGCTGCATCCACGAGGTATGGTGTAAATGGAAAAAATATTCTCCATAAAATTTTACTATAGAGCTCCGAACAAAGGAAATCGGTATATATAGTATTTAAACATTAAAAATCGATTATTGCTAGGGTATACAAAGATTACATTTATCTTTAATTTATTGGTGTTAATTTCGTACTAATTTTAAGCAGATGTCAATTTAACCCACTATAACTCATTTTAATGGGGACGATGTCAAGGGAAATATTATTCTCCATTAAATTTCATTATAAGTCTCCTTAGACAAGAAATCGGTATATATAATATATAACCCCGAAAACTCAATATTTATATTGGGTATATTAAAAAGAAATGGTTATATACTTTAATTTACAGTGGTTTCATTATAATAACAAATCAATCCAGTATTCATAATTTTAGAGGTGTGGTGTTAATGGAAAAAATATTCTCCATAGAATTTCACTATACATCTCCGAATAAATGAAATCGGTGTATATGATATATAGAAACGAAATTTGGATATTAATATGAAAGTCTAAACCAAACATTATTGATGGTATTTCTGGAATTAATGTTAGGACCCCTTTTTTAATGCCTAAAAGTATGATCAAATGATGGTGTAGGGGGTGGTGTCAAAGGAAAAAATATTCTTCATCAAATTCTACTATAAGTCTCCAAACAAAAGAAATCTGTATATACTACCTATATTTGTGAAGAATCGGTAATAAATTGGATATATAATGGGCACACATTTTGTCGATGATATTACTTTGGACTTTTGAGTGTTTTTTTAAATATGGATCGATATTATCGAAAAAACGTCATGTTAGAGCTCTGATGTCAAAGAAAAAAATATTCTCCGTAACATTTCACTATAAGTCTCCAAACAAAATTAAACGATATAAATTGTCAATATTTAGAAAAAAATCGGAAATTAATTAGATATATAATGAGCACACATTTAGTTGAGGATATTACTTTGGAATTTTTGAGTGTGTCAATATAGATCGAAATTTTATGTTAGCGGTTAGATGTCAAAGAAAAAAATGTTCCTCATCGAATTTCACTATAAGTCTCCAAACAAAATAAATCAATATATACTACCTATATTTGTGAAAAATCTGAAATAAACTAGATATATATTTAATAACTTTTCTTGGATACAATATACAAAATTTTATTCGTTTCTGAATATGAGTCCATATAACCCACAAAACTTTGTGTTAGGGGCTTGATATCCAAGGACAAAATATTCTCCATAAAATTTCACTGTATGTCTCCAAACAAAAAAAACGGTATATACTACCTAAATTAAAAAAAAAATCGAAAATAAATTGGATATATAATGAAAAAAATTTGCTTCGCATACTATGTGGGAATTTTGTGCTTTTTCCGAATACGGGTCCATATGACCAAAGAAACTTTATGTTAGGGGTGTGATATCAAACGACAATATATTCTCCATAAAATTTCACTGTAAGTCTCCAAACAAAAGAAAACGGTATATACTACCTAAATTAAAAAAAAAATCGAAAATAAATTGGATATATAATGAAAAAATTTGCTTCGCATACTATGTGGGAATTTTGTGCTTTTTTTCCGAATAAGGGTCCATATGACCCAAGAAACTTTATGTTAGGGGTCTGATATCAAAGGACAATATATTCTCCATAAAATTTCACTACAAGTCTCCAAACAAAAGAAAACGGTATATACGACCTAAATTTAAAAAAAAAATCGAAAATAAATTGGATATATAATGAAAAAAAAAATTGCTTCGCATACTATGTGGGAATTTTGTTCATTTGTTTCGAATATGGGTCGATATAACCACAAAACTTTGTGATAGGGGCTTGATGTTACAGTAAAAAATATTCTCCATAAAATTTCACTACAAGTCTCCGAATAAAGGAAATCGATAGCTATTATATATCCCTTAGCAATATTGATGTAACGCAAAATATTTGTTATACGTTAATTTCGAGCGAATTTCGCAAAACATGTTTACACATTTTCCAAACCCGACATTTCCAAATATTTGCCTTCTTCCCAAAAATCACCCGTCCTCATCCTACCCTCCCCTCACCAAGGAACATAACAAAAATATTTACCATCATCTATATAATTGCGTTGAAATTAGTTTAATTAGCATTAACAAACAAATAAAGTGCCAGGGATAAACATATTAAAATTCATGAAGCTGTTCGAAGCACACATACACACTTCCACACACATCCATACACAGAAACTGAGACTCATTCCGAAAAATCTTTAGCTGCCTCAATAACAATAATAATCATCTCCATCATCATCCACGTCGTCGTCATCATCGTCATAATAACAACAATAACAATAAAGTGTCAAAATAATTAGTTTTTCGGATTTTTTTGTGGGCATAGTGCTTAAGCGGAATCGCTTCGCGTGCCACATATAAGCAATTGTTAATAGGCGATTAGCGGGGAAAAACACTGTGGGCGTTATGTGGGCGTATAAGCGGATTAGGTGAGGGTAATTTTTTTTAATTACAATCGAGTGTGTGTGTATGGAAAATTTATAAAAAAAGGATGTGCGAGGCAGTTACCCTTTGGATTAAAAAAAAAACAAGCGTGGATTAGAAAAAAATCAAAGACTATTTTCAGCGTGGATTAAAAAAATATATATTTTTTTAAAGACTATTTTAAGCGTGGATTTAAAAAAAAACATTTTCTTCGGGTACCTTGATTAAAAAAAAAAATAATAAAAAATTTTTGAATTTTTCATTAAAAATAATTTTTGTCCAACCAAATTACTTTGCATTTAATCAGAAAATTAAAATTTCAAATTATAGTTCATTAACCCCCATTTTAATCTCCTAAGAAAAAAATTCTCTACAAATAATTCCATAATTACATTTTTGTTCATTGACCTTGAGTCAATATTTTGTGTGTGTGAGAGTTTTGTTTTTTTTTACTCCCAGACATTGTCCATAATTCATAATATTTCAAAAACCCTAACCAAAAGTAATTAATCAAACTGTCTATCTATATATTTTTAAATTTTAATCCCAAAATGTAAAAAAAATAAAAAAAATTGAATGTCATTCGAAAAATTAGCATGCCAAACAAGTGTTGCATTTTTGTTGTAATGTAAACATGCTTTGATGGGATCTCAAAGGATATTGATTGATTAATTGATTTTGTTTGGGCAAAAAAATAAATATTTTCTGCATGGACGTCAAATGGAAAATAGAAATTGGTTTTTAATTTTTTAGGCGAACCAAAAAAAAAAAATTAGTTAAGCGGATGGGAGGGAGATGAGATGCACATTTATGATGGGAGAGGATGTTAAATAAAATTTGTAATGCCGGTGAACTTTGATCTTTGAACTTTAATAAAAACTCATGCTTTAAAATATAGATATTTTTTGAATTATAAAAATCCCTAAATCTTATCGAAAAATTAATTGAGTTTAAATGAAATATTCTTTCAAAATAAAAATACGTCTTTCGTTTTGTTTATGGCGGTACCAAAGTATATAAAATATTTGACTACCTCGAAGATGTAGTTCACAGTTGGTCCGAGTCTTGGTCATCAACTTGGCCTTCTCGCCGTTTACTGCCAGACCCACTTTGGCAGACTCCTTCTCAATTTATTCAAAGGTGGCTGTTACCGCTCTTAATGTTCGACCTTTCGAGCCTTAGTTACCGGGGACAAAATCGCCCTCTAAGATACACCTTGGCAGGCGTTTTTTAATTGGCTTCATCGGGTAATATTAAGGTAGCTAACGGCAAAATGGGGACCTTGTATAGATGCTTTAGTTCTATTGGTTCATCCAGTTGCTTTGACATCCCAAAAAAAAAACCATTAGGACCAAAGGCCTTGGATGATTTTAGGCTGGCAGCTTTGAATGACTTCAGTAGCGGAACTAACCTGCGACTTTTCTTAGCATTGGGTAATATTAAGGTAGCTAACGGCAAATTGGGGACGCTTTAGTCCTACTGGTTCATCCAGTTGCTTAAACATCCCCATCCCTCCCATTCCAAATTTCAAGAAAAAGAATATCTTCAAAACTGACAACAACGCCGAAATACCGGCCTAATTCAAAATAACACACAGTTCTTGGAAAATGTCCTGTAAAAACAACAACAACAAAAAATGACGTTGGTGTCATGACGGAACTTACCAATTTTTATAAAATCTGATACAGTCTTCTCTCTTCTAAGCGATGAATTAGAACATTCATCGTAGAGCAACAGTAAGGCATCCAAGAGGGTCTCCACCGATATTGCTTTGCCATGGGGGAAATTTTCCTCATTATGTCTTTGTGCATATGTTTGTAACAGGCAAAAGGAAACGAGATAGACACATGGTTCCTTTTGAGAATATGCATGGAATCACTTTCTGAGTCGATTTACGCATGTCCGTCCGTCCGTCTGTCCGTCCATGTATTTTTGTGAACAAAGTACAGGTCGCATTTATGATCCGATTTGGATGAAATTTGGCATAGGTCACTTATTTGGCCCAAGGGCGAACCCTATTGAAATTTGGAAAAATCGGTTCAGATTTAGATATAGCTCCCATATATATTTTCGTCCGATTTAATGTAAATGGTGCACCAAAGTCCCTATATATCTTTCGATTTGCACGAAATTTGGCACAGCGTAATGTATAAGGTATAGAATGGTGTGTATTAAGTTTCCTGAAAATCGGTTCAAATTTAAATATAGCTCCCATATATATTTTCGTCCGATTTAATGTAAATGGTGCACCAAAGTCCCTATATTTTTTTACTCAGGGTAATAAATCAGGTCTAGAATGATGTGTGTTAAGTTTCCTGAAAATCGGTTCAGATTTATATATAGCTCCCATATATATTTTCGTCCGATTTAAGGTAAATGATGTTCCATAGTCGCCACATACCTTTGATTTGCACGAAATTTTGCACAGCGTAATGAATTAGGGCTGGAATGATGTGTGTTAAGTTTTCTGAAAATTGGTTCAGATTTAGATATAGCTCCCATATATAGTTTCGTCCGATTTAAGGTAAATGGTGCACCAAAGTCCCTATATATCACTCGATTTGCACGAAATTTTTGCACAGACGTGTGCCAAATTTCGAATGACGTGTGTTAAGTTTCCTGAAAATCGGTTCTGATTAAGATATAGCTCCCATATATATATATATATATATATATCTTCGTCCGATTTAATGTAAATGGTGCATCAAAGTCCCTTAAAATCTTTCGATCAGCACGAAATTTGGCACAGCGTAATGAGTTAGGTCTAGAATGACGTGTGTTAAGTTTCCTGAAATCGGTTCAGATTTAGATATAGCTTCTATATCTGACCAAATGAACAATTTAGTATCGGTTGCAGAATGGTCCTTTAAAAATGCGACGTCTGCTAGGATTCATCTGTTGAATATACCCAATGTGGTGAAGGGTATCATATAGTCGGTCCCGTCCGACTTTACTACTTTCCTTACTGGTGTCAATTATTTTAAATAAAAACACAATCATTAAAGTTATACCCCTCATTTTATTGGTTATATATACCGATTTCTTTTGTTCAGAGACTTATAGTAGAATTTGATGGAGAATATTTTTTCCCTTGACACCTCCCCCCTAATTTGACAATTTATGGCCTTTTCAAGCTCCAACTCGAAACTAATATGAGATTTAATAATTAATAAATTCTTGTTTATACACTGAAGTTAATATTGAAAATTTCTTAATAAATGTTATATATACCGATTTAAGTTGTTCGGAAATATATAATGAAACTTTATGGAGAACATTTTCCCCTTTTACACCAACCCCCTGCAATGATGTATTGATGGGAATTTGACTCCAATACAAAAACACTATTTTAAAAGTTTATATTATTTTTTCACCTACATTATTATTGACATTTCTCCGATATATATTATATATGCCGATTTCATTTGTTCGGAGACTTATACTAAAATTTGATGTAGAATATAGTTTTTTTTTGACATCAAGACCCTAAAATGAAGAATTCATAAAAAGTTGATGGAGGAATCGGAAAATCCAAAATAATAATATCAAAAAATAGTATAGGGTTATTTTATGTATATAATCAAATTGAAACCATTATTTTACCATTATGAACTATATATAGACATTTATTTTATTCTATGACTTTTAGTAAAATTTTGTGCGGAATATTTTTTCCACTGATACCCAGTAGCTAAAGTGGGTCTTTCGGCGAAAATATGGCCCACAATCGAATAATGTTAAAATAACGCTAAGATTAATATCTTGATTTTTATATATACAAATTGATCAGTATATTTTATTTTTATGTACTATATATACCGATTCGATTCGTTCGGAGGCCTATAGTAAAATTTTTATGAGGAATATTTTTTCCTTTGACACCAACCCCCTATAATGAAGTATTGAGTGGAATTTGACTCCAAAACTAAAACACTATTTACAAAATTGATGTAATTTTCACACAAATTCTTGGTAAAATTTCTCCGATACGTAATATATATACCGATTTCATTTGTTCGGAGACATATAGTGAAATTTGATGTAGAATATAGTTTTCTTTGACATCAAGTCCCTAAAATGTGGAATTCATAAAAATTTGGTACCCATTCGGAAAACCTTACAAAATAATAACCAACAATATGTTTAAATTTTATTTTTTTATACAGTGAAATTGGAATCGATATTTTACCTATCTGTAGGGATTTATTTTGTTCAGTGAGTCATATTGAAATTTTCCGTAGAACATTTTTTCTGTTGACATCAAGTACCTAATGTGGGAACCTAAGGGGAAAATTGGCCCTCTATAGGAAATGTGAATACACGGCAAAAAATGTATTGAAAAATTTATATATTTAAATTGTTATCGATATTTTAGGAATAAATAGTATATATACCGATATCTATTGTTCGGTGACTTATAGTGAAATTTTGTACAGAGAATTTTTCTCCTTGACATTACCCCTCTAAAATTAGGAATAAGTGAAAATCTCCATCAATTTGAGAAACCATTTTAAATTACATTCATTCAAAGAAATCGCATTATTTTCCGAATTTGTTACCGATATTTTAGGGACATATGCTATATATACCGATTTCTTTTGTTCGGTAACCTAAATTAAAAGTTTGTACAGAATAGTTTACCCCTTGACATAACACCTCTAAAATTATGAATAAGTGGACATTTCCATCAACTGGAGAAACCATTTTAAATAACATTATTTTAAAGAAATCTCATTATTTTGTGAATTTGTGGACGATATTTTAGTGATATATATTATATATAACGATTTCTTTTGCTCTCTGACCCATAGTAAAATTTTGTGTAGAATATTTTTTCCCTTTATATCACCCCTCTAAAATGAAGAATTAATAAAATTTACCTTCGATTTTAAAAATGCTTTTAAATTACTTTATTTCTAAGGGATCCCAATATTTTTTCAAAATTTCTACCGATATTTTAGTGATATATATTATATATACCGATTTCTTTTACTCTGAGACTTATAGTCAAATTTTGTGTAGAATAATTTTTCCCTTTACATCACATCGCCTATGTGCACCCTTGATACAGTATTTGACCCATTTCCAAAGCGATCATTATTTTTAAATGATTTTTTTCTCTTTCAAATAAACAACCTTGGTACTACCTTTCCCCTCTCTCTCTCTCTCTCTCTCTTCTCCTGTTAAATGCTTAAATAGTTCTTTAAATATTCTCCAGAAGCATAATCTCCCATTTTCCTCTCTAACCCTTCTCCCCGCATTAACACTCCTAGGTTGCCACTGTAATGCCATTACAATCATTGCAAATAATTAAATACTCATCAAAGAAAATGGCGAAGAAAGCAGCAGCTGCAAAAAACAACAAAAACAAATCCTAAGGCTTTTAACACATTCCAAGCATTCAAAAGCAGATAAATAGCTCAAAGCCACAATTAAATAAATTATTTGAAATAAAAGAAAAAATGGATTTAAGATCCAAATCCCTGTTAACAGAGAAACAGACAAACAAACAAAAATACTCCCCCGACAAACATTTCCAGTGAAAACCTTGAAAGGTGTTGCCATCCGCCTCCAACCTGTATCTCTCTCCCTCTCTCTGATGATTTAAAAATAAAAAACTTACACAGTTTTGTGATGGACAAGAAGTCAATCAGTCTACGCTGAAGGTGATGTTAATTAGCCAGTCGTTTTGAAATGCTTTTCAGAGGGAACAATGAACTGCGGGTTCAATGGCTAACCTTTATATTGGCTACAAAGAAAAGGTAGAGAGAGAGGGAGAGTATAGTTGGGGAAGAGAGGGTGTGATTTTGATTAATTAGTGGAATTACTGGTTGAAGAGAATTCTCAACAAGGCATAGTTCCAGGAAAGTCTGATATATCACCTAAATAAAAAAAGTCCTTTAAGGATACTCTAAAGGATAATAAGAAAATGTTTCCAAAACGACAAGGAAAATATACTCTAAAGGATAATAAGAAAATTTTTCCAAAAAGAAAAGACAAGAGTTCCAAGAAAATGAAACAAAAATTCTTATAAAATGAGATCTCTATGGATATTTTGGAAGGATAATAAAAAATTTAGCAATTCCGATGAATGCGTTCATTAAGGATATTACAAAAAAAAGGATAACAATGTGGGAGACCATCAAAAATTATGTTATGTGGTTTCAATATCAAAAATAGTTTTTAATATAAACTTTCCTTAGAATTTCCACTCACGGGACTCTGGTAATAAATCCTGGCCACATATCCTTTGCATATTTTTGCTTCCTCACCTCACCCTCCAAAATCGAAAAAAATTACCTTCCATTTTAAAACAAAATATCAGTTGTTATATCCTTCCCCCCGTCATCACCCCAAAAAAATTTTATTTAACATGGACATGCACACATCCTGCCGATTAGTAATTAATAATTCGGATTTTTGTATTTACAAAACAACACCAGCAATCAATTATCAAAATTGAAAATTGTTGCTCTGTAATTTATTTACACAACCAAAAACATGCTGCGATTGGTTTATTTCAAATATTCGATTCGATGGCTGCCGGATTCGATGATTGCCAGGTTGGCCAGGCGGAAAGGAGTGAAGTAAATGCGTGTCGAACATAATGAAATTAGGAAAGGTTGATGCTGTTTGCTGTTTAATTATCGATTAATTACAAACATTCTGACAAGGGTGTTACAAAACATCTTTTTTTCCTCGTAATTACAACAAAATGGTTGTTGTTTTTGGTACGAATTACACAATTTGAACAACATTTTAAACACGTGGAAGAAAAAAAAATGAAAAAATATTTTTTTTTTAAGAAAGAGGAAAAATTGGAAAAATTATTTTTAAACCAGTAAGGAAAGTAGTAAAGTCGGACTGGACCGACTACATGATACCCTTCACCACTTTGGGTATATTCTACATATGTATCCTTACAATTGTATGTGAATGTTCCCTTCGAAGGAACATACTCATGCCTTGATACACGCTATTCGGTACGTCGTATTGTTAAAAATTTAATCTCAGCCAGTCACCCGTTCGAAATACATATCGAAATCTAAATCGATGTTCCCGAAACGTACCACACAGCATTCTAGACTCAATTCAGTATATAGGGACTTTGGTGCACCATTTACCTTAAATCGAATGAATATATATATATGGGAGCTATATCTAAATCCTTACCGATTTTCACGAAACTTTATACACATCATTCTAGACTCGCTATACCAAATTTCGTGCAAATCGAATGATATATAGGGACTTTGGAAAACCATTTACCTTAAATCGGACGAAAATATATATGGGAGCTATATCTAAATCTGGACCGATTTTCAGGAAATTTAACACATATCATTCCAGACCTAATTCCTTACCATATGCCTAATTTCGTGCAAATCGAAAGTTATATAGGGATCTTGGTGCACCATTTACCTAAAATCGGACGAAAATATATATGGGAGCTATATCTAAATCTGAACCGATTTTCACGAGACTTAACACACATCACTCTAAACTTAATTCCGTACGCTATGCCAAATTTCGTGCAAATCGAAAGATAAATAGGGACTTTGGCGCACTATTTACCTAAAATCGGATGAAAATATATATGGGAGCTATATCTAAATATGAAACTATTTTCACGAAACTTAACACAAATCATTCGGGACTCAATTCAGTACGCTGTGCCAAATTTCGAGCAAATCGAAAGATATATAGGTACTTTGGTGCACCATATACCCAAAATCGGGCGAAAATATATATGGGAGCTATATCTAAATATGAACCGATTTTCACGAAACTTTACACACATCACTCTAGACTTAATTCCGTACGCTATGCCAAATTTCGTGCAAATCGAAAGTTATATAGGGACCTTGGTGCACCATTTACATCAAATCGGACGAAAATATATATGGGAGCTATATCTAAATCTGAACCGATTTTCATGAAACTTAACACACATCATTCCAGACTCAATTCAGTACGCTTTGCCAAATTTCATAGAAATCGAAAGATATATAGGGACTTTGGTGCACCATTTCCCTAAAATCGGATGAAAATATATATGGGAGCTATATCTAAATCTAAACCGATTTTCACGAGACTTAGCACACATCATTCTAGACTCAATTTAGTACGCTATACCAAATTTCGTGCAAATTGGGGGATGTATAGACTTTGGTGCACTGTTTACCTAAAATCGGATGAAAATATATATGGGAGCTATATCGAAATCTGAACCGATTTTCGTCAAATTAAACACACATCTTTCTAGACTTATTTCAGTACGCTATACCAAATTTTGTGCAAATCGGGGGATATTTAGTGACTTTGGTGCACCATTTACACAAAATCGGACAAAAATATATATGGGAGCTATATCGAAATCTGAACGGATTTTCACGAAACTTAATACACATCATTCCAAACTCAATTCAGTACGCTATGCCAAATTTCGTGCAAATCGAAAGATATATGGGGACTTTGGTACACCATTTACCTTAAATCGGACGAAAATATATATGGGAGCTATATCTAAATCTGAACCGATTTTCATGAAATTTAACCCACATCTTTCTAGACTTAATTTAGTACGCTATGCCAAATTTCGTGCAAATCGAAAGATATATAGGTACTTTAGTGCACCATTCGGAAGAAAATATATATGGGAGCTATATCTAAATCTGAACCGATTTTTTCAAATTTCAATAGGGTTCGTCCTTGGGCCAAATAAATGAGCTGTGCCAAATTTCATCTAAATCGGATGACAAATGCGACCTGTACTTTGTTTACAATTTAACACCAACAGACTGACGGACATGCATAATCATGCATAAATCGACTCAGAAAGTGATTCTATGCATATTCTCAAAAGGAACCATGGGTCTATCTCGTTTTCTTTGGCCTGTTACAAACACATGCACAAAGACATAATACTCTGTATCACAGTGTGCTACTTAAGGTAGCTACTTAAAAAATATTTTTAAAAAACGCCACGCCTTTGGATAACCCTTAAAAAAATATGTTTTAAAAAATCCAAAAATTACCCCTTTCATAATTCACAATAAATGAACCGAATATTTGCATGATTACAAACATTTGCACCGCCATTAAAGTTATTAACATAGTTTTCGAAACAAAAAAAACCCCAAAACAAAACTCCCGGCAAAGTGTTGCCTACTTTTAGGTTTGTGTGTTGCTACTGCAGCAGATTAATATACAAGCATTGTTTATGGCGCCACACATAAAAATTATTATTATGCAAATTATGAACGAATGAATGATGGGTATTACAGTTGTTGTTGTGGTTTTGTTGGCGTTGTCGTTGTTGTTGCTATTTGGGGCAATTGTTTGATAAATCAGGTGTTTAAGCATATGTTGGTTATAATGAATAGCAAACTGTGAAACCGGCAGAGAAAAAACAATGAAACAACATTTTAAATATTTAAGCTGAATTTATAACTAATGTAGCTATTTGAAATGATAATATTGCAATATTTTAACACAGGGGGGTAAATATTGAATATTTATTACTTAATATTTACAAAAAATTGATATGCAAATGAATTTATATGTATTTGTATTTATTTATGGAATAGCTTCACACACACACACAAAAATAAATATATAAATACAATTTAATATAAAAGAGTGGTATTTAAAATAAAATATTTCATGGACGATATGTAAGGCAAATTTTTTATACCCTACACAACTATGTTGTCAGGGTATTATAGATTTGTGCAGCCCCAATAGTGTGTATCACCGCGAAATATTGGTCCTAGACTCACCTTTAAGTATACCGATCATCATATCTGGACTAGCTGAGTCGATCTAGACATGTGTGTCCGTCCGTCTGTCCATTATAATTTGTAAACACGATACAGGCCACAGTTATGGACCAATCTTCACGAAATTTTGCATGTAGGTTGGGTTCGGTCCAATGAAGACCCCTATTGTTTTTGGTAAAGATCGATTAATATACTAAATTGTTGTCGGTTTTTCTGGTCCCTCCAGAGGCCGCAGTTATGGTCCGAACTTCGTGAAATTTTACATGGAGCAGGGGATCGGTCTTAAGAATAAACATGCCTGTTTTGATAAAGATCCGTCATTATTTAGAGGGTCAAATTGACCCTGACTTTTGTGTGAAAAATTACAACATTTTTATTCTTGGGTGTATATCTTGCTCTTAAAGGACATATACCCGAGAAGCTGATAGTATATCCAAGAGGAGTTGTTGACCTTCAAATTGATACCAATTATATGGCTGTATGTACTCTAATGTGGGAGTTATACGTAATTAGGTAAAGGTGACTATGTGCATAGTATTACTATAACTCCATTAGAGGACGGAAATGTCGCCCTGATCGCTTTGAAATTGTGCATGAAGTTCCGATTATGGTCAAGGACGACGCCTATAGTTTTCGGTGAAGTTGAGATTTCATTCAGGGGGTGCAATGAACCAAAAACTTTAATTTTGTCAGATTTTCTAGTCGCTCAAGAGGCAATTATTATATGCAGAACATCACATATTTTACAACGTGAAGGGGATCTGACCAACTACTTAGAGCGGCTGTTTAGATGATGATCGGTCAATTTTCCGAGGGTCAAATCAACCAAAGCCTAAAGTGACCAATTTTTTATTTTATGGCGTAAAAATTCACTTCAAGAAAAAACATTTTGGAAAATATGCAAGACTTAGAAAGTGGAGTTGTTGATCTATAATCGGTAAAAAGGGTGCAAATATCGCAAAATATTGCCCAGGCTCAGAATATACAACCGCCAAGAGTTGTGCTTTTCGTGGTAGTTGTGTAGGGTATTATATGGTCGGCCCTGTCCGACTATACTGCTCCGCTCACTGGTTTTTAAATGTCCAGGTGTGGACTTTTTAAAAATATTTTTAGGGTATATCCATAGGTGTGGATTTTTTATACCCTTCACCACACTGTGGTGCCTTTGTGCATATGTTTGTAACAGGCAAAAGAAAACGAGATGGACAGATGGTTCCTTTTGAGAATATTCATAGAATCACTTTCTGAGTCAATTTATGCATGTCCGTCCGTCTGTCTGTCATGTCAAATTGTAAACAAAGTACAGGTCGCATTTATGATCCGAATTGGATGAAATTTGTCATAGGTCACATATTTGGACCAAGGACGAACCCTATTGAAATTGGGGAAAATCGGCTCAGATTTAGATATAGCACCCATATATAATTTCGTCCGATTTTATGTAAATGATGCACCAAAGTCCCTATATTTATATTTCGATTTACACCTAATTTAGCACAGGGTACTGAATTAGGTTGAGAATGATGTGTGCTGACTTTCGTGAAAATCGGTTCAGATTTAGATATAGCTCCCGTATATAATTTCGTCCGATATTATGAAAATGGTGCACCAAAGTCCCTATATATTTTTCGATTTGCACGAAATTTGGCATCGGTTACTGAATTAGGTCTAGAATGATGTGTGCTTAGTTTCGTGAAAATCTGTTCAGATATAGATATATCTCCCAGTATATTTCCGTCCGATTTAGGGTAAATGGGGCACCAAAGTCCCTATATATCTTTCGATTTGCGCGAAATTTGTCACAGGGTACTGAATTAGTTCCAGAATGATGTGTCCCAAGTTTCGTGAAAATCGGTTCAGATTTAGATATAGCTCCCGCAGGGACGTACGCAGGGGGGCCAAAGTGGTGAAGGACCGATCTAGACATGTGTGTCCGTCCGTCTGTCCGTCTGTCCGTCTGTCCATTATAATTTGTAAACACGATATAGGCCACAGTTATGGACCAATCTTCAGGAAATTTTGCATGTAGGTTGGGTTCTGGCCAATGGAGATCGCTTAATATTTAGGGGATGAAATGGACCAAATACTACATTTTTGTCGGTTTTTCTGGTCGCTCCAGAGGCCGCAATTATAGCCCGAACATCGGACCAAAGAATAAGCATGCCTGTTTTGATAAAGATCGGTCAATATTTAGCGGGTCAAATGGACCCTGACGTTTGTGTGAAAAATTACAAAATTTGTATTATATTGCGTATATATTTACTCCTGAAGGACATAGACCCGAGAAGTTGATAATATATCCAAGAGGAGAGGTTGGCCTTTAAATTGATACCAATTATATTGTCGTATGTACTTGGATGGGGGAGTTACACGTACATATTTTCAGGTGCTTACGTATTCAGATATTATTTAGTAAACCATTTCCACACTGCAGGGCGGACATATAGAGCTGATTGCTTTGATAGGTTTCATGAGGTTCCAGTTATGGTCAAGGACAACGCCTATAATTTTCGGCGATGATGAGATAATAATTTTGGGATGAAGTGGACCGAAAACTTAATTTTTTGTGTTTTTCGAGTCGATCTATAGTCCATAATTTAAAGCCGAACATCACAACACAACCCACGGTGAAGGGAATCTGGACAGGTAATTAGAAGGGCTGTACTGAATATAAGTAATATTTGTTGACCTCTAGTAGATCAAGAGGATGCAAATATAGCGAAATAGTGTCCATGCTCAGAATATAGAACCAAAGAAAGTTAGATTTTCGTCGAAGTTGTGTAGGGTATCATATGGTCGGCCCCGTCCGACTATACTGCCCCGCTCACTGTTTTTTTTTTTTGTTTTTTTTTTTAATATTTTTTCATCGTCGTATTATAATATATTCGTGTTATACTTAGGCGTATGAGTGCTAAAATTTCTCATGTAATCAATAAATCATACGCCACCCTATTCAATTAAATTATTATTTCTTATACGATCCCATGTACCAAAAAGAAATCTAAACTATTTTGAAAGCGTAATTTATTGATTTAATCTGAAACCAAAAAGGTTGAGGAATATCGAATATTGTCCCATTATCCTTATTAACTAACTTCATACATAATTTAAGCGGTCAACTATATATCGTTATCTCTGAAATTGAAGACATATTTTCATATCCTATCAAATGTGCCAAAATGTCCTACCCTGAAAATCCAGCAACACATGCTGCCCCTTTTTTATTTGATGCTCCACCATTCAATCTGGGCGAAGTTTATTGAACTTTTAAAGATATAAATAACATTATAACGGAAAAGACCAACTGACACAGTAGAATAGTAAGTCCTATGTCCGAAATTTTGTTTATGCCATAGTCAACAAAAAAAGAGGCAAACGAACAAACACAAAACAAACAGATCATCGAGAAAAAACACCCGGACACAAAAAGGCCATTTTTATATTGTTCCCAATTCTTCTTCCTTGATTCCCTTGCGGACAAATGGTTTTGGTTTGGCTGCCTTAGGGTATTTAGCAAAGCAACAAAAGGTAGATGGCAAGGCAGAAGGAAGCAAATGGCAACTGTTAAAACAGTAACAGTTTGCAAAAAAAAATGGCTGAGCAGAGAGAAAAACAAAAAAAAAAAAATAGACAAGTGATGAACAGACAAATGATAGAAAATAAAAGGAAGAAGATGAGAAAGAACAATAGGAAAATAATATACCTCAGATGTTTGCACAATTCTAGTTGGCTAAGACAAAAAAAGAAAGCCGGAGTGTGTACGGATATTTGTCATGGAATATAACAATGCAATTGATTTAAACAATGGCCAACAAAGTAAGGGAAATAATAGAGTAAGGATATTTGACAATGATGACACTACTATTATTTCCCCTACTGCCATTTTTTTCTTCAATGGCATTTAATTGAACACATGCTTGGGAAGGTTGTCTAGGCTAAATATCGCCCTTAGAAATTGTAGTGCAGCAATTATTCTCAGATGAATTGTGTATTTGGTGAAAATAATGGACATAATCCTTAAATGATTGTCCTTCATTAAAGGATATCAACAGGCATGGATTTTTAAAAAATATATATTTGTTGAAGGGTATACAGAGGCTTGGGTTTATAGGAAAATATTTTTTCAGGGGTTAGCCAGGGGGGTGGATTTTTGTAGAATATTTTTTCAGGCGTTAGTCAAAGGCAGCACTTTAATAGATATAATCCTTAAATAAGTTCGTGAATTTTTTAAAATATTTTTTAAGACACAAATCTAGGCGCCGATTTTTAAAAGTAAATTTTCAAGGCATTAATCTAGGAGCTCCCATATATATTTTCGCCCGATTTATTGTAAATGGTGTACCAAAGTCCCTATATGTATTTCGATTTGCACGAAATTTGGTATAGCGTAATGAATTAGGTCTAGAATGAAGTGTGTTGAGTTTCTTGAAAATCGGTTCAGATTTAGATATAGCTCCCATATATAATTTCGTCCGATTTAATGTAAATGGTGTACCAAAGTCCCTAAATATCTTTTGATTTGCACGAAATTTGGCACAGCGCACTGAATTATGTCTAGAATGATGTATGTTAAGTTTCTTGAAAATCGGTTCAGATTTAGATATAGCTCCCATATATAGTTTCGCCCGATTTTTGGTAAATGGTGCACCAAAGTCACAGAAAATCTTTCGATTTGCACGAAATTTGGTATAGTGTACTGAATAGAGTCTAGAATGATGTGTGTTAATTTTCGTGAAAATCGGTCCAGATTTAGATATAGCTCCCATATATATTTTCTTCCGATTTAATGTAAATGGTGTACCAAAGTCCCTATATATCTTTCGATTTGCACGAATTTTTGAATAGCGTACTGAATTAAGTCTAGAATGATGTGTGCCACGATTCGTGAAAATCGGTTCAGATTTAGATATAGCTCCCATATATAGTTTCGCCCGATTTTTGGTAAATGGTGCACCAATGTAAATGGTGTACCAATGCCCCTACATATCTTTCGATTTGCACGAAATTTGGCATAGCGTAATGAATTAGGTCTAGAATGATGTGTGTTAATTTTCGTGAAAATCGGCCCAGATTTAGATATAGCTGCCATATATATTTTCGTCCGATTTAATGTAAATGGTGTACCAATGCCCCTACATATCTTTCGATTTGCACGAAATTTGGCATAGCGTACTGAATTAGGTCTAGAATGATGTGTGCTAAGTCTCGTGAAAATCGGTTCAGATTTAGATATAGCTCCTA
Organism: Musca vetustissima; assembly: GCF_032173495.1. Taxonomy (NCBI): domain Eukaryota; kingdom Metazoa; phylum Arthropoda; class Insecta; order Diptera; family Muscidae; genus Musca; species Musca vetustissima. The sequence goes on from NW_026889560.1 coordinate 77,465, forward strand.
TATATTTTTTGTTTCGATTTTATGTAAATTGTGCACTAAAGGCATAGATCTAGGCGCCGATTTTTAAAAATAAATTTTCCATTTTTTTTATTATTTTTTTAATATTTTTTTTTCAATTTTTTAATTTTTTTACATTGCCCTTTTCTTGGAAAGCATTTGCCATGTAGCTTTACTCTTCCACGTGTACCAGCTGACATTTATGTATGTAATTTGCTACGTGCTACATACTGTTGATTGATATGACGCCTGCCTAATTTCATCCTTCAAAGGTGAGAGGGGAGGAAATCAATCTTACTTTGTAAGTTAAAAATAAACAAAAATCATTCACAAAAATTTAATATTGAATTTGTTTGGGGTTCAAAGGCGTTTCAATTCCCCCACCCTCTTAAAATTTCCAATTTATTGCAATTCTTAAAGATAGAAAATATTTTCTATATTTTTTTCTTGTTTCGAGAAAAACATTTATAAAAATGTTTTGCTAATATGACAAACTATACGACACTTTGTCGTGGCCATCATCATCAGCATCGTCATTATCCACGCCATCGACTTGCCATTCATTCAAGCCATCATCATCCACAGCGTGGTGGAAAGCAACTGGTGTATATCATGGGCAACCAAGCAACCAACCGACCGACCGACCAACCCGGCAAATAGCATTTCGCATTATCATGAAAACCAACAACAGAACCCAATCCAATGCCACTTTATGCTGCTGGCTATGACTTTGATCGATGAGATGAGAAATAATAAGCGAGTTTTGCTAAACAAGTGAAATTGCAAAAAAACAGCAACAAATACTTTCAAAAAAGTAACAACAACTACAAATGTAGGGGAATCTATAAAAGGGAAACGAATTGCGACAATCCTGTCATGCTTAACAACCAGCCATTCAACCAGGCAACCAATCAACCAACAAAAAAATACACGATCCCCAATGAATGTTTGGCTAAAGATAACACAAAATGTTTATATCACAGAAAACACCGTTAACAACACACACACAATCACACATACATATTTTGTATGTGTGATGTCAAATCATAAACATTTCAAGGGATAAATTCCGTAGAAAGAATAATTTTCTAAACTTGTTTAAATTTTTTTTTTTTAATTAGCTGGGCTGAATTAAAGATTTCTTAAAGAATGTCGAATTCGGCTAAGCTGAATTGAAGATTTCTATGAGAAAATCGAATTCAGCTGAGCGAAATGGAAGATTTCTTAGCGAAAATCGAATTCCGCTGTCTTGAATTGAAGATTTCATTGTGAAAATCGAATTCAGCTAGGCTGAATTGAAGATTTCTTAAAGAAAATCGAATTTTGCTCGGCAGAATATAACATTTATTCGAGAAAATCGAATTCAGCTGATCTGAATGAAACATTTCTTAAAGTAAATTGTATTCAGCTTGACTAAATTCAAGATTACTTAGAGAAAATCGAATTCAGCGGGGCTAAAATGCATATTTCTTAAAAAAAAAATCAAATTCAGCTTGGCGAAATCAAAAATTTCTTGGAGAAAATCGAAATTAGCTGAGCCAAATGAAATATTACTTATAATAAATCGTATTTAGCTAAGCTGAATTGAAGATTTCTTAAAGACAATCGAATTCAGCTAGGCTGAATTGAAGATTTCTTAAGGAAAATCGAATTAAGCTAGGCTGAATATAAAATTTATTCGAGAAAATCAAATTCAGCTTAATAATATTTAAAGTATATCGTATTCAGCTGGGCTTAATTCAAAATGTCTTAGAGAAAATTTAATTCAGCAGAGCTGAATTAAAGATATCTTGGAGAAAATCAAATTCAGATGGGCTGAATTCAAGATTTCTTAGAGAAAATCAAATTTCTTAAAGGAAATCAAATTCAGCTGAGCTGAATTGAAGATTTCTTAAAGAAAATTGAATTCAGCTGAGCTGAATTAAAGATTTCTTACAGAATATTAAATTTAACTGGACTAAATTCAAATTTTTTTATAATAAATCGTATTCAGCTGGGTTGAATTCAAGATTTATTATAGAAAATCAAATTCAGCTAAGCTGAATCGAATATTTTTTAAAGAAAATTGTATTCAGCTGGGCCAAATTCAAGATTTATTGGACAAAATCGAATTCAGCTGAGCTGAATTTAAAATTTCTCAGAGAGAATCAAATTCATCAAAGTTGAATTTAAGATTTCTTAGAAAATATCAAATTCAGCTGAGCAGAATTTAATAATTCTTAGAGTAAATCGTATTCAGCTGGGATAAATTCAAAATTTCTTACTGAAAATCAAATTCAGCTGAGCTGAATTGAAAATTTCTTAGAGAAAATCAAAGATATTGTAGTGGATATCTAATTCAGCTGGCCAATATTGAAGATGTCTTTGCAAAAAACCTATTCAGCTAGGTTGAATTGAAGATTTATTAGAGAAAATCGAATTCAGCTGAGCTGAATTGAATATTTCTTACAGAAAATTGAATTCAGCTGAGCTGAATTGAAGATTTCTTACAGAAAATCGAATTCAGCTGGACTAAATTCAAAATTTCTTAAAGAAAATCGTATTCAGCTGGACTGAATTGGCGATTTTTTTTAAATTGAATTCACATGAGCTGAATTGAAGATTTCTTACAGAAAATCGAATTCAGCTGGACTAAATTCAAAATTTCTTCTTCTTTTTTTGTATTTGAACATCTTTGCTCTGTCAGCTTGAGGAGTAAAATGAATGTGTTACAAACATTTTTGCTTATTGATTTGACACATGCCAATGTGTTCGTGTGGAAGCAAATACGCACGCACTTGAATGCCCCAAAATCTTCTATCGGAAAAAAGTTTGTCTTGTTAAACACACTCTCTTCCCACGCAGGCTATCCCCCCTTCCTTTGACTTTTGAAAGGAAGTGCAAATATTTTCACACACTATAAAGCCGATATGGTGTGTGAGTGTTGGTATGAGTTGTGTGTGGAGGCAATCATCGTATAGTTTGGTGGTCCACAACTAGGAAAAACAGGCTGTCCATTTTTTTGTCTTCCTTAGAAGCAAATCAAGACGGAACACACACATCGACCCCAACGTATCATATGGTCTGCTAAGCATTTAGGCGTTTTCATGTGAATGACCCTCAGCTAGGCCTCAATGATTTTCTCGATGTTGTTTTTGGTTGGCCTGACATTGATGATGATTTCTGGCTCGGCTGACATTGATGTCTGTGAGAATGAAATTGTAGAATGGGTGGCGATGGAGATGCTGTGTTGATGTTGATCTGTTATGACTTGAATGACCATAATCATATTGATGATTTTTAGCTTCAAGACCCAAAAAAAAACTACGGTCAACAACAAACAATAACAAAAACAACAGCCACAACAACAACAACATATTTTGTCTATTTCCTTAACAAGCCAATAAAAATATTTTTCTTTTGAATTTGGCTATGCCATTAGAGATTTGTTTATGTGTGTGTATGTATGTGTTTACGTGTGTGTGTGTCTTTCGGCAACGTAAACATATTTGTTTACATTCTGTGAAAACGAAGACAAGCGAACCTTTGTTATTTTTCATCTTCGACTACTACTAGGCCAACGGCTTTCACGGCAACCGAAGCCTTAAGCTAGCGTTCGGTATCCAAAAAAGGATTTAATGCTTAGGTGGGGATGGTCGGGGGAAAACCCAAAATAAAGACGCAAAAAATATCCCCATTCGACTTCAGATTTAGCATTTAACATTTAGCTGAGCCAAGGGGTTTTGGGAAGGTGGAACGGTAGATTTCTTTTGCTTTCATGGGAGATTTGGTAGATTTAATACAAGTCGGGCATTTCGAAAAAGAGCGGGAGGATAATAAATAATAAACAATATTTTAAAAAAAATCCACGCCTATGTTGGCTGCTTGAAAAAATATTTTTAAAAAATCCAGGCCTATGCCTTAAAAATATTTTTAAAAAATCCTCTCCTTTTTTCTTTAGAAAATCCTAAATTCAGCTAAGCTGAATTTAACTTTCCTTAAGGAAAATTCCCATTCTAATTTAAATTTGCACATTTAAATTTTCCTGACATTTATTTATATTTGTCAGAATAGACAATTGCCTCTCTGTCTGTCTTATCCATCTGCCCTGACATTTCCGCATCTTGTTTTGTTTGGCCTTGCAAATTTATGACATGGGTTCAATTTCCTTAGAAAATCAATAAAAATCTTAGTGGCATCTATTTATTGTTGTTGTTGGAGAATAAATGAAAAATCCATATCTGATTAAATTTATAAAATGTCACTTTCGAAAATAAATTGTGGAAAACTTTTCTTTTCCCCCTCTTCCCTAACCAACACCACCACAATCGTCATCATCACCGCCACCCATTATTTTTATGTTGGCAAACAAAAGTTTTGCAATTTCCGCTTTTAAGTCATTAAAATGAAATTTCTAAAATTTATTTATGGTTAATTAGTGTTGAGTTTTGTAGTTATAGATGTTGTGCAGAACGGATTTCAATTTTCAAATGTTTAAATATATAAAAATGTGGAAAATTTGAGACCACAAGATAGTGGCTTAGATTTTAAATTGGAAATAAATTCAATTTTTTTGGAGAAAATTTAGATGAGTGAGATTTTTGGTGGAAAATCTACAATTCAGCATAGCTGAATAAGGGTTTTTGTTGGGAAATTTGCATTTCAGCTCAGCTGAATTGGGTTTCTGCTTGAAAATTTGCATTTAAGCTCAGCTGAATTGGGTTTCTGCTGGGAAATTTGCAATTCAGCTTAGCTGAATTGGGTTTCTGCTGAAAAATTTGCAATTCAGCTTAGCTGAATTTGGTTTGTAGTCAGAATTATTTAATTTCATTGTATTTCTGGTAGGAAATCTCAATTCAGCTTAGCTGAAATTAGTTTTTGTTACGTAATCTTCAATTCAGTTTAGCTGAATTGGGTTTTTTGGTTGTAAATCTTCAATACAGCTTACTTAAGTTAGGTATTTGTTACGAAATCTTCAATTTAGCTGAGCGGTATTTAGTTTTTAATAAACAATTTTAATTCAGCTTCGTTTTAGGTATGAAATCTTCAATTCAACTTAGCTGAATTAAGTTTCTGCTGGGAAATTTGCAATTCAGCTTAGCTGAATTTGGTTTCTAGTTAGTATTATTTAATTCCATTGTATTTCTGGTAATAAATCTTCAATCCAGCCTAACTGAATTTTGTTTTTGTTAAGTAATCTTCAATTCAGTTTAGCTGAATGGGGGTTTTTGGTAGTAAATCTTCAATTCAGCTTAGCTGAATTGGGTCTTTATTACAAAATCTTGAATTCATCTTACTTATGTTGGGTGTTTATTACAAAATCTTCAATTCAGCTGAGCGGAATTGAGTTTTTTATAAAAAATGTTTAATTTAGTTTGGTTTTAAGTATGACATCTTCAATTCAGCATAGCTGAATTTGGGTTTCTGTACAAAATTTTGAATTTTGTGTAACTAAATTATTATTCAGCTAATTCACCTTAGTTGAATAATAATTTCTCTTAAAAATATCAGCCAAATTCAATTTACTTTACAGCCAACCTTAATTCAGCTTAGCTGAATTATATAGACTTTGAGTAAAATTAAAAATAACCCAGCTAATTTAGGCAACCGTACTTTGCAGAACGTGTTTGCCATCATGCATACCAACATATATGTATGCAAGGATGTGTGTGTTCACAGTCTGGTAGGTGGTAGTAGAAAAATAACAAGAATATTGTTAGCGTAAATTAAACATGACATATGATTCAGGCGTGTTACAAAACGTCTTTTGCTTTCTTGTTGTTGTCACAGCCAATGATATGTTTCACAATTCCGCACCAGCCCCCTATCCTCTCCTAGCTGCAGGGAACACCTTCACTGATGACAATAAAATTCCAAGTATAGCTGTGTTTACCTTTGAACTCCATTGCCGGAAAAGCCAATTACATTCTATGATGGCAGGCACCCAACATAAGCGAAGGTCGGGAGGGAAGCGTATGTTCAATGAAAAATCCATTGCGAAGCTATGAGAAATGCTTAAGGAAAATCTGTTATAGACATCAAAAATTATTTTTTGAACAAAATCTCTGGAATGCATGTTTTCTTAAAAAAAGGGGTTAAGCTACCTCCCGCCGAAATTTGCGAACATTCGTGTGGAACATAAAAATGCAAACGAGCTAAACAACATTCAATAAAAAATATCAGAAAAAAGAAGCAAATATACATTAAATTTCTATAAAAAAGAGTCAGAGGTTGTTGTTTTTTGTTGTTGTTTTTTATAACATTATTTACATATGCAAATACTCGTGAAGAGCATAAAGGATTTTCCATAAATAACACTTGTTACGAACATAAATAACTTAACGGTAAAAAAAGGAACGTGGGCATAACAACACGTCTAGCCAAAAAAAAAAAAAAACAGGTAATTTATGGAAAAACTTGTCCAACTATACTAAAAATCCAATTCAGCTATGCTGAATTCAAAATTTTCCACAGAAAGCTTAATTCAGCTAATTTAAATTATAAATTTCGTACGGGAACTGACGTTTTTGAAGAGAAAACACAATTCAGCTAAGCTGAATAGAAGTTTTGTCAAAGAAGACATGTCAAACCATGCTAAAACCCAAATTCAGCTAAGCTGAATTGTAAAGTTTCCACAGAAAGCTTAATTCAGCTAACCTAAACTGTAAATTTCGTACGGGAACTTATATTAATCTCTCCCATATTTAAGATTTCCAATGGATAGATCAATTCAACTGATCTAAATTAGAGTTGTTCTATCAGAAATCTAATTCAGCAAAGCTGAATTGAAGTTTTTGAAGGGAAAACACAATTCAGCTAAGCTACATTGAAGCTTTGTCAAAGAAAACATGACAATCCATGCGAAAACCTCAATTCAGCTAAGCTGAATTGTAAAATTTCCACAGAAAGCTTAATTCAGCTAAGCTGAATTGTAAATTTCGTACGGAAACCTAGATTAATCTACCCCACATTGAAGATTTCCAAAAGAAAAACCAATTCAAGTAATCTAAATTAGATATGTTCTATCAGAAATCTAATTCAGCAAAGCTGAATTGAAGTTTTAGAAGAGAAAACGTCATTCAGCTAAGCTGAATTTAATTTTGGTCAAAGAAAACATGCCAAACCATGCTAAAACCCAAATTCAGCTAAGCTGAATTGTTAAATTTCCACAGAAAGCTTAATTCAGCTAAGCTAAATTGTAAATTTCGTACGCAAACCTAGATTAATCTAGCCCACATTGAAGATTTCCAAAAGAAAAACCAATTCAGCTGATCCAAATTAGAAGTGTTCTATCATAAATCTAATTCAGCAAAGCTGAATTGAAGTTTTTGAAGAGAAAACGCCATTCAGCTAAGCTGAATTTAAGTTTTGTCAAAGAAAATATGTCAAACCATGCGAAAAACCCAATTCAGCTAAGCTAAATTGTAAATTTCGTACGGGAACCTAAATTAATCTAATCTAGATACCCCCTATTTTAAATTTCTCGCAAATAAATTGAAAAATTATGAAATCATTTGTAGAAAAGTCATTGAATGGCCATTGAGCTAGGAAATTGAAAATGATTTTTATTGTCTTCCCTTCCTCCCTGCTTCACCACCACCTCTCTAATAAATCCAAATCGAAAAGTGAAACAAAAAAGTAACTTCTACTCCCTCTCCTCCCCCCTAAAACCATCAAATCCCCAATATGGACATGGATTGGTGACAACATGGCAGCAGCAAGCAACAATCGGCCGTATCCTTTCCTTCGTCCTGGCCAACTAGGAAGCATGGCAGATATGACAAAATCGATTATCCATAACACAGGTAGACAGATAGACAGGATAAAGACAAAGACAACCAAAAATGTATTTGAGGGGGGATTGGAAAACTTTATGGTTACATGGTTCAAGGTTCCCCCTTTTTTCTTTTTCTCCTTCCCCATCCTCATCCTGAAGAAGGTAACCTCAAGAGTAAGGAAAAAAACTTTTAGGTTTTTTATTTCTTTTTTACCAATTCATTTCAACTTGAATGACAATCAGACATATCGAACAAGACACTTTCTTTTTGGGGGGTGGGTCTCTGAGGCAAGAAGCTTTCAACGCAGCGAAAGGGAGAGCAGAGAGAGAGAGAGAGTGTGGGTGCTGCGTTCACTTCGTTTGGTTTATTTGTTTGTTTTCTTGTCAAGTGTCTTGCATATTGAAACAAACAAACGACAACTACGGAACGGAACTGGTCCACTGGGGGGTGGCTGAAATTTCAAGTTCATAGAAAAATTGTAAAAGTTTTTTATTTTTGCTTTTCTTTTGCCTCTCATAAAGACAAGGTCAAGTTTTTTTATTGAAAGGGTTATTTGCCGAAGCGGTCAGTGGTTTTCACTGGAAACAAAGGTCATAAAAAAGTTGTAATTTATTGATGGAATTTTAACAAGGTCCTTGGAGGTTGAAAAAATAGAAAAAATATCCACGCCATTGGCAGTTTCTTTAAAAAACATTTTTATAAAATCTACGCCTTTAAAAATCCCCGCCTAAGGATAGACCTTGAAAAAATATTTTTAAACCAGTATGGAAAGTAGAAAAGTCGGACTGGGCCGACTATATGAAACCCTTCACCACTTTGGGTCAATGTTCCCTCGAAGGTACGCTATGCCAAATTTTGTGCAAATCGAAAAATATATTCGGACTTTGTTGCACCATTTACATTAAATCGGACGAAAATATATATAGGAGCTATATCTAAACCTTAACCGATTTTCATGAAACATAACATACATCATTCTACTCGTTATTCAGTACGCTGTGCAAAATTTCGTGTTAATCGAAAGGTAAATACGGACTATGGTACACCCTTTACCTAAAATCGGACGAGCATACATAAGAGAGCTATATCTAAATCTGAACCGATTTTTACGAAAATTAACACACATCGTTCTAGGCTTAATTCAGTACGCTATGCCAAATTTCGTACAAATCGAAAGCTATTTAGGGACTTTGGTGCACCATTTACCTAAAATCAGACGAAAATATACATGGGAGCTATATCTAAATCTGAGCCGATTTTCACGTAACTTAGCACACATTATTCTAGACTTAATTCAGTACGTTGTGCCAAATTTCGTACAAATCGAACGCTATTTAGGGACTTTAGTGCCTCATTTACCTTAAATCGGACGAAAATATATATATGAGCTATATCTAAATCTGAACCGATTTTCACGAAACTTGGCAGACATCATTCCAGACTTAATTCAGTGCGCTGTGCCAAATTTCGTACAAATCGAAAGCTATTTAGGGACTTTGGTGCCCCATTTACCTTAAATCGGACGAAAATATATATGGGAGCTATATCTAAATCTGAACCGATTTTTACGAAACTTTACACACATCATTCCACACTCAATTCAGTACCATATGCCACATTTCCTGCAAATCGAAGGATATATAGGGACTTTGGTGCAACATTTACCTTAAATCGGATGAAAATATATATGGGAGCTATATCTAAATCTGAGCCGATTTTCACGTAACTTAGCACACATTGTTCTAGACTTAATTCAGTACGTTGTGCCAAATTTCGTACAAATCGAACGCTATTTAGGGACTTTAGTGCCTCATTTACCTTAAATCGGACGAAAATATATATATGAGCTATATCTAAATCTGAACCGATTTTCACGAAACTTGGCAGACATCATTCCAGACTTAATTCAGTGCGCTGTGCCAAATTTCGTACAAATCGAAAGCTATTTAGGGACTTTGGTGCACCATTTACCTTAAATCAGACGAAAATATACATGGGAGCTATATCTAAATCTGAACCTATTTTCACGTAACTTAGCACACATTGTTCTAGACTTAATTCAGTACGTTGTGTCAAATTTCGTACAAATCGAAAGCTATTTAGGGACTTTAGTGCCCCATTTACCTTAAATCGGACGAAAATATATATGGGAGCTATATCTAAATCTGAACCGATTTTTACGAAACTTAACACACATCATTCTACACTCAATTCAGTTCCATATGCCAAATTTCGTGCAAATCGAAGGGTATATAGGGACTTTGGTGCATCATTTACCTTAAATCGGATGAAAATATATATGGGAGCTATATCTAAATCTGAGCCGATTTTTTCAATTTCAATAGGGTTCGTCCCTGGGCTAAATAAGTGAGCTGTGCCAAATTTCATCCAAATCGGATCATAAATGCGACCCGTACTTTGGTTACAATTTAACACCAACAGTCGGGCAGACGGGCGGACGGACGGACGAACATGCATAAATCGACTCAGAAAGTGATTCTATGCATATTCTCAAAAGGAACTATATGTCTATCTCGTTTCCTTTTGCATGTTACAAACATATGCACAAAGATATAATACCCTTTACCACAGTGTGGTGAAGGGTATAAAAAACTACGTCTATAGTTGACCCTTAAAAAAATATTAAAAAAAATCCAGCCCCTTTTGATTGTCCCTTATAAAAATGATTCCTCTAAACTCCTCTGACCCATCTCAACCACTTCTGTTTGTCACTCCGTCACTCATGCAATCTCTCTCACCAAAAAATAAACAAAAAACATGCCGAACCGAACAACATTCAAACTTGTAATTTTACCTCAATGTCATATTTAATAGTGCAACAATAACAACAACAACAGCGACATTAACACGACAAGGTCATTGCAAAACTTTCTTCAACATTTTTTTTTTTTTTTTTTTGAGACATTTACAAGACAAAATCTATAACTACGAAAATCAGAACAATAACAACAGCAACAACAACTAACAAACATAACATAACATGCAACCTATTTGGTTACTGTGGCAAATTTTTATTTGGGCGCCAAACTTTCAATTTTGTTTTCAAGTTGTCTTGAAATTCGACGAGTTTTGCTAAAATGAAGTCATGCGCAGTGCTTCGGGAGAGAGTATTTTAAGGGGATACTAAGGGAGAGCTAAAGTGTTATACAAGAGAGAATTTCTCCTTCCACAACACAGTACCACCAAATGGAAGGGGAATTTTCACGGGGGAAATTTGTACTGAGGATGTGGTTCCGTGAATGAAACCATTCTTAAAAAATCCACGCCTATAAATATACCCTGGAAAATTTTGTTTAAAAAATCCACGCCTATAAATATACCCTGGAAAATGTTGTTTAAAAACTCCACGCCTTTAAATATACCCTGGAAAATGTTGTTTAAAAAATCCATGCCTACAAATATACCCTGGAAAATGTTGTTTAAAAAAATCCACGCCTATAAATATACCCTGGAAAATATTTTTTTTAAATTCCGTGATATTTTCCAGCTCTTTTTATGAAATCTCCATTGAAATGTCCCTCCACCAAACCACCTTTTTATATTCTCACATAAAATTCAAACAACATTTTAACTCAATTTCCCTAACTTTTCCATTTTCACTTGGTTTTCTTGTTGCCTTTGGCATGTCCCTTGGCTAGAAAAAAAGTCAATAATTTTCCCTTTTTTTAATGCATTTGCCAGCAATAAAAGTCATGGAGAAAAATGTTTGGTTGGTCATAAAACTTACCATTTATCCATTTAAATCGACAATTTCACTCTCTGTTCAATGGGGGGAGGAGGAGGACAACACCAAAAAACTACGAAACGAACCCTAGCATCCTGGTGTGAATGTGTGTGCAATAGTAAGGTTGACAATAATATTCCAGTCAATAGCACACAGGGTCTAAGTGCAAGTGAGAAACGATGTGTTACAATGTATAGATGTATTCATGTGTAGGTGTGAGTGTGTGTTATTGCACAGATAGATGACTTGTCATGCATTTAAGTGTGTGGCTCATGCAGGCTCTGAACTATTCTATGTTAACGAGCTGATGATCTATGGGCCATTGAAAGCTTCCAAGAAATCGACAATGTGATCAAAAAAAAAAATTACACACGGGATTAGCATCTGAATGGCGAACGAAATGAACCATGTGAATGTTTTGAAAAAAAATGTTTTATTTTTTCGCAATAAGTCCAGATTTGTTATAAATATTTTTCAAGGCATATTTTCAGGGGTGGATATTTAAAATGCCTATCTCTAGGCATGGATTTTTTTAAAATGCCTTTTATTGCCTATCCTTAGGGGTGAATTTTTTAAAAATATTTTTCAATGTCTACCCTTAGGCGTAGATTTTTTAAGGTCTACCCTTAGGCGTGGATTTTTATACACTACACAACTATGTTGTCACGGTATTATAGCTTTGTGCAGTCGCAAGAGTTTGTAACGCCGCGAAGTATAGGCCCTAGACCCACCTTTAAGTATACCGATTGTCATATCTCGACTAGCTGAGTCGATCTAGACATGTGTCCGTCTGTCCATTATAATTTGTAAACACGATACAGGCCACAGTTATGGACTAATCTTCACGAAATTTTGCCTGTTGGATGGGTTCTGGCCAATGAAGACCCCTATTGTTTTTTGTATTTAGGGGATGAAATGGACCAAAATCTTTATTTTTGTCTGATTTTCTGGTCGCTCTAGAGTCCGCAATTATGGTCCAAACATCGCAAATTTTTGCATGGAGAAGGGGATCGGGCCAAAGAATATGCATGCTGTTTTGATAAAGATCGGTCAATATTTAGCGGGTTAAATGGACCCAGACTTTTGGGTGCAAAATTACAAAATTTGTATTCTATACCATATAGAATTACCCCTGAAGGACAAAGACCCGAGAAGTTGATAGTATATCCAAGAGGAGTGGTTGATACTAATTGCATTGTCGTATGTACTCAGATTTGAGAATTACACAATTATAAGCCGAACATCACCACACAAACCACGGTGAAGGGAATATGGACAAGTAATTAGAAAAACTGTACAGAATATTAGTAATATTCGGAAAATATGTCAGTATAAGGAAGATGTGCTGTTGACCTATAATCGGGCAACAGGGTGTAGATAACACGAAATATTGTCCAGGCTTGGAATAAACATCCGCAGAAAGTTACAGTTCCGTGGTAGTTGTGTAGGGTATCGTATGGTCGGCCCCGTCCGACTATACTGCTCCGCTCAGTAGCTTTTAAATATTTTTCAAGGTCTGAACTTAGGCTTGGATTTTTTTTAAATATTTTCAAGGTCTAAACCTGGATTTTTATACCCTTTCCCACACTGTGGTACAGGGTATTATGTCTTTGTGCATATGTTTGTAACAGACAAAAGGAAACGAGATAGACACATGGTTCCTTTTGAGAATATGCATAGAATCACTTTCTGAGTCGATTTATGCATGTCCGTACGTCCGTCTGTTGGTGTTAAATTGTAAACAAAGTACAGGTCGCATTCATGATCCAAATTGGATAAAATTTGGCACAGCTCATTCATTTGAACCAAAGACGAACCCTTTCGAAATTGGGAAAAATCGGTTCAGATTTAGATATAGCTCCCATTTACATTTTCTTCCGATTTTATGTAAATTGTGTACAAAAGTCCCTAAATATTTTTCGATTTGCACGAAATATGGCATAGCGTACTGAGTTAGGCCTAGAATGATGTGTGCTAAGTTTCGTGAAAATCAGTTCAAATTTATATATAGCTCATATATATATTTTCGTCCGATTTAAGGTAAATGGTGCACTAAAGTCCCTGAATATCTTTCGATTTGCACGAAATTTGGTACAACGTACTGAATTAATCATAAAATCATGTGTTCTAACTTTCGTGAAAATCGGTTCAGATTTAGATATAGCTCCCATATATATTTTTCGTCCGATTTAAGGTAAATTTTGCACCAAAAGCCCTAAATATCTTTCGATTTGCACGAAATTTGGCACAGCGCACAGAATTAAGCCTAGAATAATGTGTGCTAAGTTTCGTAAACATCGGTTAAGATTAAGATATAGCTGCCATATATATATAGCTGCCAAAGGCTCTATAAATTTTTCGATTTGCACGAAATTGTGCATAGCGTACTGAATTAAGAGTAGAATGATGTGTATTAAGTTTCGTGAAAATCGGTTCAGATTTAGGTGTAGCTCCCATATATATTTTCGTCCGATTTAAGGTAAATTGTGCACCAAAAGTCCCTAAATATCTTTCGATTTGCACGAAATTTGACTCAGCGTACTGAATTAAGCCTAGACTGATGTGTAAATCGGTTCAGATTTAGATATAGCTACCATGGGCGTGGATTTTTTTAAATATAATATTTTTTTTCAATTTTTTCAAGGTCTATCCTTAGTCGTGGATTTTTTTTTTCCTTTTAATTTTTATATTTTCTTCAAGTTTTTGCAATATTTTCCTCCTCCGAGAATTAATATTTATTTACATTGCACTTCTGCATATTTATACACTCATCCTGCCAGGGAATCCCTTGGGCCATCGAGCTGGAAAAAATTCTCATAAACATGATAATCATGGTGTTGTGTAGTTTGCACTTTTGATTCATAATTGAAATTATTAAAAAAAATGCTGTTTACCTTACCACTTTCCTCGGGACTTTTTTTATCGCTTCGCTACAGTCTTCTTTACCCTTTTTCAGCTGAGTATATGTATAGATGAGTGTGTGTTGGTGTGCATTTATTGTATGTTCTGTTAATTTACTCTCATTAATTATGGTTAACTGCCGATGGTAACGATGGTGATGATGGGATTTTTTGCGGCTACCAAGTCAGTTGATTTTTAAAGTTATGCTTTTTTCCCTTCGAAGACTATTAACGGCAGGATTTAATGACCGGAAATTATCTTCACGGCATTATGTGGTTTATGGTTCCGGTGTTGATGTTGTGTTTTTCCTATCTCCTCCTTCCCTTATACCCTGGCAATTATATATCATGTATTGAAGGTATATTGAGGACAGGGAAAACCTCACTACTCTTTAAATAAAAAATATATTTTTTATTCCGGGTACTGAGGTCCTTTTTTCCTCACTGTATTGAGGACAGGGAAAACCTCACTACTCTTTAAATAAAAAATATATTTTTTATTCCGGGTACTGAGGTCCTTTTTTCCTCACTGTTATGTCCTTTGGAATAATATTTTGTGTTGTGAACTACTACATTTGTGTATGTGTGTATTAGTGTCCCTGTTGATAACAATAACACAAACAATTGTTGTAGTGGTTTGTGATTTGCTTGTAGATCCTTATCTTAGTTATGGCCATGGCTAATCGTTGTGCTGGCCGGTTTGTTTGTTTTTTTACGACAACTTTTTATGACATATTTCCGGAATTTAATGTTTGTTTAAACAATAAAATGTAGGACGAATTATAACATTAGGCTTGTTGGGGCTTATCTAAAACTAGAAGGTACACACGCACAGACTATTATCACCCTATGTGTAAATTATGTAAAGTCCTGTGGAAAAGTTATAGCCTGGTGAATGGGATAGTGATACATGAGAATTTAAAACAAATGTTTGCCCTTGAAAAAATATATTTTTAGAAATCCGCGCTTAAGAATATACATTAGAAAAATATTTAAAAAAATCACGCTTATGTTTGTACCCTATGTTTGGACTCACGCCTTTGATTGTACCACAGAAAAATATTTTTAAACCAGTGTGCGGAGTAGTATAGTCGGACAGGGCCGACCATACGATACCCTACACAACTACCACGGAAATCTAACTTCTGCGGATTTTTATTCCGAGCCTGGGCAATATTTCGTAATAGTTCCAACATCTTGCCCGATTAGAGGTCAATAACACCTCTTCCTTACACTCACATATTTTCCGAATATTACTAATATTCAGTACAGTCCTTCTAATTACTTGTCCGTATTCCCTTCACCGTGGGTTGTGTTGTGATGTTCGGCTTATAATAGTGGCCCGTATATCGACTCGAAAAAAAAAAAAACAAAAATAAGTTTTCGGTCCACTTCATCCCAAAATTATTATCTGATCATCACCGAAAATTATAGGCGTTGTCCTTGACCATAAGTGGAACTTCATGGAAAATTTCAAAGCCCTCCCGTGTGGTAATGGTTTACTATATAATATATGAATACGTAAGCTCCTGTAAATATTTAAGTGTAACTCCCATGTCCGAGTACATACGACAATATAATTGGTATCAATTTAAAGGTCAACAACTCCCCTTGGATTTACTATCAACTTTTAGCGTCTATATCCTTTAGGGGTAAAGATATGCGCCATAGACTGCAAATTTTGTCATTTTTCACACAAAAGTCAGGGTCCATTTGAAACGCTACAGGCATGATTATTTTTTGGCCCTTTACCCTTCTCCTTGTAAAAATTTGCGATGTTTGAACCGTAATTGCGGCCTCTTGAGCGACCAGAAAAACCAAAAAAATAAAGTTTTTGGTTCATTTCATCCCCTAAATATTAACCGATATTTACCAAACACAATAGGGATCTTCATTGGCCAGAACCTATCCTACATGAAAATTTTCGTGAAGATTGGTCCATAACTGTGGCCTGTATCGTGTTTACAAATTATAATGGAGAGACGGACGGACGGACACACATGTCTAGATCGACTCAGCTAGTCGAGATATGACGATCGGTGTTCTTAAAGGTGGGTCTAGGTCTAATATTTCACAGCGTTACAAACTTGGCGCTGCACAAAGCTATAATACCCTGACAACATAGTTGTGTAGGGTATAAAAATCCACGCCTATGGTTGGACTTAGAAAAACATTTTTAAAAAATCCACGCCTGTTGACAGACCTTAGTAAAATATTTAAAAAAAAAATCCATGCCTAAAAGTATGTTTAAAAATCCACCAAAAATGTATAATTTTTTAAGCCTTGTATATTATTATTTTCTTTACCATTCATGTTTTTTTCTCTTTCCCCATACGTCTCATTACCCATTACCACCTACCTACCAATAACCATCATTTAAGGTAGAATGATAATTTGAGTCTCCCATTACCCTCCTCTCTCAAAGGATTAATCAATGGATTGGCTTTTAGCCAGACATTTGCTAATCCTTTCAAGCGTATCATTTAATTTTGTTAAAGTGTGTAGCCCACTTTTACAAACTTTTGATGCTCACTTTTTTGTCGGCATGGTCGTGTGTGTGTGCCACTTGAACCCTCATTCAGCCATTCATTTTTTTCACACACACATTTTCAAGTCTTTTGAGTGAAGAGCTTTCTCGTCTCTTTTTTTTATTGGCATTTGCATTTGATGTCAAAAAATATTTGTAGGTATTTGCCCATATAAACGAAGCAACACATTAAGGATAAAAAACAGTAACAACAACAATGTAAGGATTTTTTTCAACCATCAAAAATTACAGACGGGATGTTTGTTGGTTAGAAAAAAAAACGGCTGTGGGTTCTTTTTCTTTGCGTTAACGTGGTAACTGTTGCTTTTGTTTAATTCTCCAGAGACTATTAGAGCTGTTTGGGAATGGTAAGGGATAGGTCAAAGGACACACTGAAGGTAAGTTAGGTGGGAGGGGGCCTGAGCGCATCCTATTTTACTGCCCTTGAAAAGTAAAGAAAAAATATAACCTCTAAAAAGGAAATTATTATTTATTTAGGTAAGGAAAATAATTTTGAGATTTATCGCCATATTTTCCTTTCTTCTTTCTTTCCTTGAGTGTAGGTGAAAATAGATTTATTTACGTCGTTATTGCCATAGAGGAGAGCAAAAGGTCATTTGCCGAAGAAAAAAGGCAAGAATAAGTTATTACCTAATCGTTCAGAAATTAAAGAAATAACAATATTATTTATTTTTTTTTTTTTTTTTGGAGGGAAAACTAGCCTCCATGGACAAAAACAGGACTACCTTTTTCTCATATCCAATTTTCAAAATAAAGTCATGTTTTGTAAATATGCGCCATCTAGTTTTCATACTATAAACAAATGATTCTACTAATCCAAAGTACTATGGATACAGTACCAGCAAACATATGTCTGTACAGTACTCTAATAAGGGAAAACAGCTGTCAATGTTAAATGTGACCATTGTAGCGATTTTTCCTTTAACACTTTATTTTATTTCTGCTTATTTGTATGTTTTGAAAATCCTGTAATTCATTGTAAAACCAGTGAGCGGAGCAGTATAGTCGGACGGTGCTGACCATTTGATATCCTACACAACTTTCACGAAAATCTAACTTTGTGTGGTTCTATATTCTGAGCATGGGCAATATTTCGCGAAATTTTCACCCTTCACCGAGGGGTGTGTTGTGATGTTTGGCTTTCAATTGTGACCTATAGATCGACTCGAAAAAGATATAAAAATTAAGTTTTCGGTCCACTTCGCCCCAAAATTTTTATTTGATCATCACCTAAAATTATAGGCGTTGTCCTTGACCATAATTGAAACCTCATGAAACATTTCAAAGCGATCTGCGCTATATTTCAGCCCTTTAGTTTGGTAATAGTTTATTAAATAGTATCCTCTTGGATATGCTATCAACTTTTTGGGTCTATGTCTCCTCTTTCCAAGCGCCATAGAATACAAATTTTGTCATTTTTCACACAAAAGTCGGGGTCCAGTTAACCCGCTAAATATTGACCGATATTTATGAAAACAGGCATGCTTATTCTTTGGCCCGATCCCCTTCTCTATGAAAAATTTGCGTTGTTTGGCCTCTGGAGCGCTCAGAAAATCAGACAAAAATAAAGTTTTTGGTCTTAAATATTGAACGATCTTTCCCAAAAACAATATGGGTCTTCATTGGCCAGAACCCATCCTACATGCAAAATTTCGTGAAGATTGGTCCATAACTGTAGCCTGTATCGTGTTTACAAATTATAATGGACAGACGGACGGACACACATGTCTAGATCGACTCAGCTAGTCGAGATATGACGATCGGTATACTTAAAGGTGGGTCTAGGACGCGGCGTTACAAACTCTTGGGGCTGCACAAAACTATATTACCCTGACAACGTAGTTCTGTAGGGTATACAAATCCAGAGTACAAATGCCGTCAAATTCTTCTGGACCGAACTTTTTGTACCCTCCACCATGAGTTGGGCATTCGAGAAGCCCAGAAAATGAAATACTAAACTACAGACATATAGGCTGAGCTTGGACCGTTAACATACAAGAAATGACACGTGATGAGAATCACAAATATAAGTAAAATCGTCGTTAAGTCCGTCTGGGCAGAACTGGTTATGCTCTCCATCATGTAGTGTACCTTTAAAATTTCTTAAAAAAAGTCGGGAACTGAAATAAATAATCTTCCAATTACAGACACTATGGTAGGAACACTAAATCAGGTCTTTCAATTTCTTTCTTTCAAACATTTGTATGTGTGCTCTTTTTTAGAACATTAACCTATATTGAATAATTTCTGGAAAGAAGTTTTATATTCATCAGAAATACAATGTATAGCATCATTATAGTCACTTCGATGAGGAAATTCGGTTAAAATCTTAATAATACTGCAAAAGTAGTGGGATCTTTCTTTGGGGATTATGTCAAAACATCGACTAATATCGAAAATTGTCTAAAAATATATTTTTTCGGAAAACTCAACAAAAAACTTCAAAACACTGGCACCTTTATATGGAGGCTATGCCAACACAATAACCTAGTTCAAAAATTCGATCAGAAAATGTTGATATAACCTCAAGAATTCCAAAAATGATTCGGAAGCTTTAACTTCGTTTCGTTCGTTCAAAATACCGGAACTTTCATGTGAAGGATATGTCAACAAAAGAACCCATTTTGAAAATTTGATGGGGAGGAAACTTGGAACTATTATGTTTTACCCTCCAACATTCCAAAATTACAGCCGCTTCGAATGAAAAATGAGGCTATAACCTTCAAAATGCTGAAAATGGTATGCAACCCTTATATGGGGGATATGTCCAAAGATGGACTTACATTCAATATTTTCTGTCTATATGCTACATCGGTGGGAAATTCGGCTAAAAACTTTTAATTATATACAATCTGTCGGTGGCATTATGTGACAGATATACCAAAAGGTAAACCGATATTGATCATTTTTGGTGTGAAGATTTGACACTCTATGAGAACCTAAAAAATCGAATTAGTAGAAACTTTAAGTGTAGTATCTATATCTATACTTGGAACTATTTTATTTTACCCTCCAACATTCCAAAATATCAAAATTTACCGCCACTTCGAATGAAAAATGAGGCTATAACCTTCAAAATGCTGAAAATGGTATGTCACACTTATATGGGGGCTATGCCCAAAGATTACCATTATATTAGGGCTACCCGGAAACTTGGTCCATTATTAATCCTTTTTAGCAAGGAGATTTTTTGCTCAATGAGAATTCCTAATATCAAATTAGAAATAATTCTGGTGAAAATGTGCCGATACATTCTTGGGGACCATAATAAAAAGTGGACCAATATTGATCATTTTTAGTTGAATGTTTCCATCCGCTGATAATGCAAAATACATCACAGGAGTAGTTGCATTGTATTTGTAAAATGTCAAAGCTCTATCTGAAATATTGCTCTATCGTGATATCAATAGACGGACTGACATGGCTAAATCGACATAGAAGTGTATATAAACGTTAATCGGTCTCTGGTGAATATTTCGAGGAGTTGCAAACGAAGTATCAAATTTAATATACAGGGAGGGTATAATCAGGTAAAAGCGGTTGGGGCTACACACACTTATTACAAACTCGCAACATAGGTTTGTGGGACACAAAAAATGCTGGCAAAACTATTTTTGAAATATTTAGGTTAGGACTTACATGCAAAAATTTCGTGACGGTTGGTCCATAACATTGATCTATTCTTTCATTACAAATTATAACGGACAGATGGCTAACTGATTTCAGTTGACATTCGTTCTATGGTTCTCAGGATGAGAGTCTCTGAAATGGAGAAGGTAATAGAGAAAGATGTTAGATGTGTCAGCTGAACAATTTCCCAGTATATTTTTATGGGATTTATTCCGTAAAAGAATGCTAGAGTATCACTTACATATCTACGAAACAGTCGATGTCTTCAGCTGCCTAGAGCTGGGCATCTACAAAAAATTTTGTCAATTGTTCGCAGCTACTTCATTCATGTGCCATTTGGATGTGTGTCATTTCATTCTGCAGTAACCCCGTACATTATGTTTGATCTCCGTTTATCTCTGTGACAGCAAGGCAGTAGGTCTACGTTTTAAAATTTGAGGCCAAATTGTTGTTAAAGTAATGCACCCGGCCACCTCAGATCATCTTTTACCGACATTCTCACAGTAGATCATTCATACGAAAATATAAATATAACCACCGATATGGGATCGTATAGCTACTCCATTTTCCAATTAGTTCATTGCCCTGGAATCAAAAACAAAATATTAACGACTTCCATCTTGAATCCAGCCAGAGGTAAAGAATCTTTTGTCATGGATTTCCTGTTCATAATACTCACGTTCCGGTCGCTCAAGGAAAGTATATATATATTAATAGTCCCTCATTTTGGAAATATTTAAATATTTCCATTATTATTTCCAATTTAATTTGACAGTGCAAGGACTGCCTTGTCCAAGGCCTTGTCGATTTCTGAGCTTTTTCTCATTTTCAAAGTTGGCAACACTGTCCACACAGCTGTGTGTTTGCTTTGCCACTCTCGCTCATTTGCCGCTCAACGTTCGTCATTCGATTCTGTTCAGCCGTCCAACGAAACAGCTGATCATTGTGAGTGTGTGCGTTGTAAGTGTGTGTGTGTTGTTAGTCTCTCTCCCACATCATTCGTAAACATTCGTTTATACCACTTTGGGTTCATCTTTATCGGTCATTTTGTCTTCTCCTCCCATTCGTTACCAGGTGGAACGTTTTTCAATTTTTCTTCTGTCAATTGCCCCCATTGTCATTGTTCTCCTAGAAGAAGTCTGCCGGTTGGAAATAAGGGAAATAATTCTGAAACTATTTCAATATTTTCTACAGTAAAAAATTGTTCTTGTAAAGAAAATAAGAAATCTCATCCATCACAATGACCCAAGACATACTCATGAGCAGTGAAGAGCCAGTGGCCCACACCAATGATACGTCCAGCAAGCAGCTGCAACAGTTTTGCCTGCTGGCCAAGACGGCTCACGGTTCCGCGATTTTGGAACTGATCAAACAAGTTCTGGAAGCTCCGGGCGTCTATGTGTTCGGCGAATTGTTGGTTATGCCCAATATTGAGGCGGTAAGTTGTGAGGAAGACTGTTCAGAATTGATTTTAATTTGTGTTTTTTGGTTTGTTCTTAGCTCAAGGAGGGTGAACATGTCAAGTACTACAACACCTTGAATCTATTTGCCTATGGCACCTATAAACAATATCGCCAAAAGCCCGAAGATTATTTGGAACTCACCACTGCCATGCAAAAGAAATTGCAACATTTAACCATTGTCTCGCTGGCCATACAGAATAAATGTATACCCTATGAAATGCTGCTGGAGGAGTTGGAAATCGATAATGTTCGTCATTTGGAGGATGTTATCATTGAAGCGATTTATGCAGGTGAGTGGAAAAGTGAAATAATAAATGATAAAATGAATATTATTATCATATGTAAATCAATTTTAAGATTAGGTAGAGGCTATAGACTATAGGACAGATAAAATAAAAGACTAAAGAGGCCTTCCATTGATAGAAACCCAAAAAATATTTTATAAGCGTAGAATACCAATGAGATTTTCAATGGATAGAAGACTATTGAAATATTTATAGAAAGCCGATCAAGTCTTCGGATAGCTGACCAATAAGGTCTTCTTACCTATAAGGTATTCTAAGGATAGGTGATCAATGAGTACTTCGAAGGATGGAACATCAATGAAGTCCTAAAAAAATGTGTCGTCGAAGGATAGAAGACCAAATAGGTCATATACAAATAAAATACGAATGATATCTTCTTTTCAATATAAAACCCATGAAGTCTTTTCTGTATAGAAGGCTAATAAGGCATTTTTAAGATAGAAGACAAATGAGCTATTCTCTTCATAGAAGTATAAGTAGGTCTTCTTCGTATCTAATGTCCATGATGCATTCTATAGACAACATAGACAAGAGGTCCACAATAGATAGAATACAAATGATGAGTTCTAAGGATAGAAGACCAATGCAATCTTCTATAGATATAATTCTAATGAGGTCTATAGGTAGAAGACTAATGTGGTCTTTTATAGATAACAGACTGTTGAGGTCTTCTGTAGATAGGGTACCATAGAGGCTTTCTATAACTTGAAGATCAATAAGGTTTTCAATAGATAGAAGACCAAACAGGTCATCTATAGGTAGGATACCAAAGAGGTCTTTTATCGCTTGGAGACCAATGAGGTCTTTTATCACTTGGAGACCAATGAGGCATTTTATCGCTTGGAGACCAATGAGGTCTTTTATAGCTTGGAGACCAATGAGGTCTTTTATCGTTTGATGATATCGATGGAAGATTAATGATTTTTTATATAGATTGGAGGCATTTAAGGTTTATTTTAGATAGAAGAGTAATGATTTCCTCTATAAAGGGAATGCAGCGTGGCTGTTCCGAGGATTGCAAAGCAATTTGGTCTTCTATTGATATGAGATCTAGGAGGTCTAGATTGGGTCTTGTAAAGATAGAAGGCCAATAAATCTTCTATCAACAGGAACTGATGAATATATTTCTATAAAGAAGAGATTTCCTCAAGTCCAGATATTTTTTTTATAGCAAATCGTCTTTCTTAGGTCCGCACGATTTTTTCTATAGGAAAAAAAATCATTCCTCAAGTCCAGACATTTTTTTATAGCAAAACGTCTTTCTTAGGTCCGCACGATTTTTTCTATAGGAAAAAAAAATCATTCTCAGTGGACCTGACGAATTTTGTTTATATAGGAAAAACGTCTTTCTCAGGGAACCTGACGAACTTTTTCCTATAGGAAAAAAGGCTTCCTCAGATACTGACGTTTTTTTTTTCTATAGGAAAAATCTTTCTCTACAAGAAAAGGAGAAAAAAATTGCCTTTGGTGCTGACTTTTTTCCTATACAAAACGACTTCCTTTCTGGCGATTTTTTCTAAAGATTTTCTATAAAAAAAAAATTCCCAGGTCCTGATGAATTTTTTCTGTAAGAAAAAAAACTTCCTCAGGTGCTGACTATTTTTTTTCTCTACAAAAAAGTGTCCCTCAGCTCGTGTCTTGTAGGGAAAATGTCTTTCCTACAGAAAAAAAAATTCCTCAGCCAAGCTGAGGTGCTTTTTTTATAGAACAAAATTCCTCAGCCCAGCTGAGGTGTTTTTTCTATAGAACAAAATTCCTCAGCCCAGCTGCGGTGCTTTTTATACCCTTTCCACACTGTGGTATAGGGTATTATGTCTTTGTGCATATGTTTGTAACAGGCAAAAGGAAACGAGATATACACATGGTTTCTTTTAAGTATATGCATAGAATCACTTTCTGAGTCTATTTATGCATGTCCGTCCGTGGGTCCGTCTTTCCATGTTAAATTGTAAACAAAGTACAGGTCGCATTTTTCACTCGATTGGATGAAATTGGGCACAGCTCATTTATTTGGTCCAAGGACGAACCCTATTGAAATTGGAAGAAATCGGTTCTGATTTAGATGTAGCTCTCATATATATTTTCGTCCGATTTTAGGTAAATGGTGCACCAAAGTCCGTATATATCATTCGATTTGCATGAAATTTGGCACAGTGTACTGAATTGGGTCCAGAAAGATTTGTACCAAGTTTCGAGAAAATCGGTTCAGATTTAGATATAGCTCCCATATATATTTTCGTCCGATTTTAGGTAAATGGTGCACCAAAGTCCGTATATATCCTTCGATTTGCACGAAATTTGGCATATCGTACTGAATTAAGTCTAGAACGATATGTGTTAAATTTCGTGAACATCGGTTCAGATTTAGATTTAGCTCCCATATATATTTTCGTGTGCTAATTTTTGTAAAAAAAACGGTTCAGATTAGATATAACTCCCATATATATTTTCGTCCGATGTAATGTAATTTGTGTACCAAATTCTCTATATATCTTTCGATTTGCACGAGACTGAATTATAACGATTTGGGTCAGGTTTCCTGAAAATTTGTTCAGATTTAAATATGGCTCTCATATATACTTTCGTCCGATTTAATGTAAATTGTGCACCAAACTCCTAATGTTTGTCCAATTTACACTTAATTTTCATAACGTACCATATATATTTCGAACGGGTGTCTGATTGAGATTATATTTATAACAGTGCGGCATACTGAATAGCGTGTACTATGTTTGATATAATTTTCATAATTTTTCATAAATTTGTTTCAGCTGGGCTGAGCTGCTTCTTTCCATAGAAAAAAATTCCTCAGCCCCAGCTGAGGTGCTTCTTTCCATAGAAAAAAAATTCCTCAGCCCCAGCTGAGGTGCTTTTTTCTATAGAAAAAAATCCTCAGCACCACGATGTTTTTTCTATAGGAAAAAAATCCTCAGCTCCAGCCGAGGTGATTTTATTCCTCATATTGTTTTGTAAAAATCATACCCATGTTGCTTAAAATGATTTCCTTCAAGCTGTTATTGTCTTACGACTGCAATCATGTCATATCATTTCTATACTTTGTTTACTGAATCTCAAGATATACTCAAGAAGAATATTTATCAAAACGCGTACGCAATGCCAAAAAAAAAAAAAAAAAAAAACGAAGTAAATTGTTATATTTCGCATTTTGTTGTGCTGTGGCAACGTGAAATTGTTGTTGTACGCACTCACGGCTTGTCAGTGAAAATTTGAAATGAAATTCCCTTCAACTCAATTTCGAGACACAAGTCAGTTTATGTAGTCACTCACTCAGTCAGACAGTCAGTCAACCAGTCATTTAGTGTAGCTGCTACCGCTACTACAACTGCTTCGTTCGTTTGCTAGTACACATTTGCATTTGTCAATTTACTCCGGAGCTGAAGAGTAGAACACATGTTTACAGATGTGAATTCAATTTACATTACGCTGAGATATGTATGCATATCATATCTCTTAATATAAAATATGCATCAGATGCGAGGGGTACGGAAAGTGGTATACAATTCCATAATAAGAGTCTTAAGTTTGGTTATATCCCCAATCTGCCTGTTTGCAAGGCCTCTTTCTCCGTAGATGTCTGTAATGTTATTAAATTTAAAATCCATTTAATTTTCATTTATTTTTTATTTTTCAAAACTCCGACAAGGACCCCACCATTTGGAAATTACACGCCATGTCATTTCATAGAGCTAAGGACCACAACTAGTAGTTGTTGGTTGGTTGCTTGGTGTATATTATCTAACCAATCTATAGAAATAATTACATTCATTCTCTATTAAATGGTGTTTGTCTGCATTCATGCAAAGATCTGCTCCGAGGATGGTTTCGGATGAGGTGGAGTAGTCTCAACTATCCTCCACCCTGCTCGTTTTACAAAAGAGAATATGAAACTAAATCTGCCATTTATAGATGCAATGCCATGAAATACGCCAGATCTCTATGGTATATTGCAAAGGAGGTTCGGATTATATGCCAGCCAGCATTCAGTAGCTGTAGCAATTTCAATTGTGTAGATGTTCGTGTATGTGTGTGTGATGGCATGTTATTTGTAACTTTAAAGGAAATGTTACCAATTTCAGTTTGGTTTGGTGTCACACACACCCATCCACACAAAGGAACATAACTAACGATTTGGTGTAGAACCGAATAGCAAGTACTTTTGTAAATACAATGCCTGACTGTTTTGCTGTTTTTTTGAGAGAAGAAATATTTTATTTTTTTCTGTCTTTCATTTCTTCACAATGGGGAGTCTTAAGTGACGTTCGAATTCTAGAGATACTACGAAAAGAAAAATAGGTATTGAAATCACGTAGCATAACAATAAATGATTGTTTCTCAAAAGACATTCGGGGGAAAATTGTCGGAAGTCAGATATGTTTGTTCTTTTTGTTGTAAATTGATGTAACAGTTTCCAATGGAACTTTGAATGCAGAGGTTGATCGCACTGCATAATCGTCATGTAAGAATAATGGGTATTAATTTGAAGTTCAAATCTTGATAATATAATTAAATAGTAATTAGAAATAAGAAGCATACTTTTAGGCATAAACTAAATTTCCGACCAGGATACCAAGAAGACATTTTTGGCCTATTGAAACAAATTCATCAGGTCCCAAGTGGAAAATCCTTTTTTATAGACAAAAAATTCTTCAGCACCGGTGCATACTTTTTGTAAAGAAAAAAATTCTATAGGGCCGGCAGAAGATTTTTTTCTATAGAAACCAATTATTCAGAAACAGAAGAGATTTTTCCCCATAAAAAAAAAATTGTCAGGAAATTGAGAAGATTTTTTTCTACAGAAACAACATTTTTGGAGTCCGGAAGAAGACTTTTTTCTATAGAAAATAATTCTTTAGGTCCGGAAGAATACTTTTTTCTATATAAAAAATCTCCAGGTTCGGAAGAAGATTTTTTCTATAAAAAAAATTCTCAGGCACCTGAGGAAGATTTTTTTATAGAAATAAAAATCTCAGGACCATGAGGAAAACTTTCCTCTATAGAAAAAAATTCCTCAGAGAAAGGGGTTTTCCATACAAAAAAATCCTCAGGCTCCTTGGGAAGACTTTTTCTATAGAAAAAAATCTTCAGGTCCGGAAGAATACTTTTCTATACTATTTTCTATAAAATATTTTTTTCTATAAAAAATTCTTCAGGTACTGAAAAAGATTTTTTTTTATAGATTTTTTTCTTCAGGTCCGGGAGAAGGTTCTTTTCTATAGAAAAAAATCTTTAGGTCCAGAAGAAGACTTTTTCTATAGAAAAAATTATTCAGGTCCGGAAGAAGACTTTTTTCTATCGAAAAAAATCTTTAGGTTCGGAAGAAGACTTTTCTATAAAAAAAAAAATTCTTTAGGTTCGGAAGAAGACTTTTTCTATAGAAAAAAATTCTTCAGGTCCGGAAAAAGACTTTTCTATAGAAAAAAATTCTTCAGGAACGGAAGAAGACTTTTCTATAGAAAAAAATATTCAGGTTCGGAAGAAAACTTTTTTCCTATATTTAAAAAAGATCTTCAGGACCGGAAGAAGACTTTTTTGTAAATAAAAAAAATATTCAGGTCAGGGAAGAAGGCTTTTTTTCTATAGAAAACAAATTCTTGGCGTTCGGAAGATGACTTTTTTATGGAAAAAAATTCTTCAAGTTCGGAAGAAGACCTTGAAAAAAAGAAGACTTTTTTCTATGGAAAAAATCTCAGGACCCTGAGGAAGACTTTTTCTATATAGAGGAAGGTTTTTCTATACAAAAAAATCCTCAGTACCCTGAGGAAGACTTTTTCTATAGAAAAAAATTTTCAGGCCCCTGAGGAAGATTTGTTCCTATACAAAAAAATTTTCTCAGGACCCTGAGGAAGAATTTTTCTATAGAAAATAATTCCTTAGGTCCATGAAGAAGGTTTTTACTATACAAAAAAAAAATCCTTAGAAAACTTTTTCTATAGAAAAAATCCTAAGGCCCCTGAAGAAGACTTTTCAATACAAAAAAAAAACTTTTTTCTAAAGTAAATACATTTTTTTAAAGAAAAAATTCCTCAGTCCCCTGAGTTTTTTGTAGGAAACAATTCTGGGAATTTTTTCAATCGAAAAAATACTTCAGGATCTGAGAAGACTTTTTTCACGAAGAAAATAAAAATTTTTTTAAAATCGTATTTTCAACGTCTATTAACTTTCGTAGATTTTTTTAAAATATTTTTATAAGGTCTATCAACAGGCGTGGATTTTTATACCCTTCACCACACCGTGGTACAGGGTATTATGTCTTTGTGCATATGTTTGTAACAGGCAAAAATAATCGAGATAGACCCATGGTTCCTTTTGAGAATATGCATAGAATCACTTTCTAAGTCGATTTATGTCCGTCCGTCCGTCTGTCTGTCTGTCTGTCCATGTTAAATTGTAAACAAAGTACAGGTCGCATTTATGATCCGAATTGGATGAAATTTGGCATAGGTCACTTATTCGGTCCAAGGACGAACCCTATTGAAATTGGGAAAAATCGGTTCAGATTTAGATATAGCTCCCATATATATATTTAACCGATTTAATGTAAACGGTCCCTATATATCTTTCGATTTGGACGAAATTTGGTACAGCCTAATCATTTAGGTCTAGAATGATGTCTGCCAAGTTTCGTGAAAATCGGTCCAGATTTAGATATAGCTCCCATATATATTTCGTCCGATTTAGGGTAAATGGTGCCCCAAAGTCCCTATATATCTTTCGATTTGCACGAAATTTGGCATAACGTACTGAATTGAGCCTAGAATGATGTCTGCCAACTTTCGAGAAAATCGGTCCAAATTTAGATATAGCTCCCATATATAGTTCGTCCGATTTCATGTAAATGGTGCCCCAAAGTCCCTATATATCCTTAGATTTGCACGAAATTTGGCATAACGTACTGAATCGAGCCTAGAATGATGTCT
Source organism: Musca vetustissima (assembly GCF_032173495.1). Taxonomy (NCBI): domain Eukaryota; kingdom Metazoa; phylum Arthropoda; class Insecta; order Diptera; family Muscidae; genus Musca; species Musca vetustissima. The sequence goes on from NW_026889560.1 coordinate 106,748, forward strand.
GCCAACTTTCGAGAAAATCGATCCAAATTTAGACATAGCTCCCATATATAGTTTCGTCCGATTTCATGTAAATGGTGCCCCAAAGTCCCTATATATCTTTCGATTTGCACGAAATATGCCAAATTTCGTGCAAATCGCAGGAAATCGTACTGAATTGAGCCTAGAATGATGCCTGTCAAGTTTCGTGAAAATCGGTCCAGATTTAGATATAGCTCCCATATATAGTTTCGTCCCATTTCATGTAAATGGTGCCCCAAAGTCCCTATATATCTTTCGATTTGCACGAAATATGCCAAATTTCGTGCAAATCGCAGGAAATCGTACTGAATTGAGCCTAGAATGATGCCTGTCAAGTTTCGTGAAAATCGGTCCAGATTTAGATATAGCTCCCATATATAGTTTCGTCCCATTTCATGTAAATGGTGCCCCAAAGTCCCTATATATCTTTCGATTTGCACGAAATATGCCAAATTTCGTGCAAATCGCAAGAAATCGTACTGATTATGATGTCTGCCAACTTTCGTGAAAGTCGGTCCAGATTTAGGTATAGCTCCCATATATAGTTTCGTCCGATTTCATGTAAATGGTGCACCAAAGTCCCTATATATCTTTCGATTTGCACGAAATTTGGCATAACGTACTGAATTGAGCCTAGAATGGTGTCTGCCAACTTTCGAGAAAATCGGTCGAAATTTAGATATTCCTCCCATATATAGTTTCGTCCGATTTCATGTAAATGGTGCATCAAAGTCCCTATATAACTTTCGATTTGCACGAAATTTGGCATAACGTACTTAATTTAGCCTAGAATGATGTCTGCCAAGTTTCATGAAAATCGGTCCTGATGTAGATATATCTCCCATATATAGTTTCGTCCGATTTTATGTAAATGGTGCCCAAAGTCACTATATATCTTCCGATTTGCACGAAATTTGGTACAGCCTAATTATTTAGGTCTAGAATGATGTCTGCCAAGTTTCGTGAGAATCGGTCCAGATTTAGATATAGCTCTCATATAGTTTCGTCCGATTTCTTGTAAATGGTGCTCGAAAGTCCCTATATATCTTTCGATTGTTTCGTCCGATTTCATGTAAATGGTGCACCAAAGTGCCTATATATCCTTCGATTTGCACGAAATTTCGCATAACGTACTGACTTGAGCCTAGAGTGATGTCTGCCAAGTTTCGAGAAAATCGGTCCAGATTTCTATATAGCTCCCACATATAGTTTCGTCCGATTTCATGTAAATGGTGCACCAAAGTCCCTATATATTTTTCGATTTGCACGAAATTTAGCATAACGTACTGAATTGAGCCTAAAGTGATGTCTGCCTTGTTGTGTGAAAATCGGTCCAGATTTAGATATAGCTCCCTTTTATTATAGATTGATTTTAAGTAATTGACGCACCAAAGAACCAATAGGAACAAAACGTTCTGAAATTAGTATAACCTATCCTGTGACAAGTTTGTTTGAAATCGCTTAATATTTGGTTAGAGCTTCCAAATATATATTTCTGCCCGATTTCAAGTAAATTGGACATCAAACTCCTCATGTTAGTCAGATTGACATCAAATTTTGCACATCGTACAAAATTGAGCATAGAATAACGTAGTTGCGTTTTCTAGAATTACAGACATGGCCCAACGGATGACCTATTTATATTTGTTTGAAGTCGATTTACATACTTTATGGATAGATCTAGGTAGATTCACATTTAGATAAATACCACATATTTTATTTCATCCAATTCCATGCTAATAGTCCCCATAGTGGTGAAGGGTATCACATAGTCGGCCCCGTCCGACTTTACTACTTTCCTTACTGGTTAAAGAATATTTTTTGAAGGTCTATCAACAGGCGTGAATTTTTAAAGAATATTTTTTTCAAAGTCTATCAACTGGTGTGGATTTTTAAAGAATACGTTTTCAATGTCTCTCGCTTAAGAAATATTTTTTAGATCACTAAAGAAGACTATCGAAAAATCTTTAGTTTACTGAGAAATAAATACCTTTCCTATTTGGGACTGATGTTGATTTGGTTCTATAAAAAAACTTCGTCCGGTCTGTGAATTAAAAAAAATTACTGTGATGGAAAAAAATTCTAATTAATCCATACTTGTTTTTGTCTCAGCTCAAAATTATGCTATAAAAATTACTCATTTAAATTAAAAATTTGCCAATGGCATATGACAGTCAATTTAAATCGGTCATAAAAACATTTTTTTTTCTTTAACAATATTTTAAAAGCAATTAGTTTTTAATACTATCTATACAGAAAACTAAAAATGAAATTGTTTTTATTTTTAGTTGCAAAAGCCACATATTACAAAAATACAAAACAAAAAAAAAAAAATACCATCCAAAATAAACCCTATGGCATTATTGTTACGAGAATAATCCGGGGATTTTGATTATTTGTCTCGCTGTGTTGCCTTTTTGTGTGAATTTCAATGTGTGGGTGATGGAGGGGCGGGACGGTCACTAAACAAATTGCAAATTCAGCTGTTTTTTATCTACCCTCAACACTTTAGTTTGCCATTTCAACAAATTTTGTTTAAATTTGTTAACCTATTAGTTTCGTACGTTCGTCCATTTGTTTGTTATTTTTTTCACTTATTCAAATTGAAACATTTTTTAATAATGAGTGGCGGGCGAATGAAACATTGAAATTTGTTCGAGCGATTTTTTTGTGCTTCTCCCATTTATTTCACCACAACAACTTGTTTTTTTTTTTTTTTTTAGCTTCAATTGAAAATAATGATTTTGTATTGCATGTTTGCTATCATTTCGTATCTCTTTTTTATTGAAAAAGTTTTGCGACAATTGTTGTTTTTGGTTTTGCGAAACTATTTTATTTTGGGGGAAAAATAACAAAAAGAAAATTGTTTAATTGCAACTATTTTCAGAGTATTCTATTTTTTGCTGTTTTTATTAAGCATTTTTGTACATTTTAATTGCTATTTTTGCGCTTGTAGAATTTAAATTGAACGAACGAACATCTACATAATTATATTAAGCTTTGATAACACTAGAGACAATTATTAAATGGGAGACGAGCAATTTGTTTGCTGCATTCTCAAAATGATGGCTTTTGATGATGAACTTTGAATTTAAAAAGGGAAAATTAAAAAAAAAAAAACATACCCTAAATCTAGTTATTCGATTGAACATAATCCTGAGATAATCTCAATGTGGTATTTTTTTTATTCCTTTGTCGTCAAATACCATTATACTATTTCCCTTATTACAGATTCAATACATGTTCAGTTCCTTTTTTTGTTCTTCTGTTGGTTTCCCCTTTTTTACAATTTGCTCAAATTTGTTGCCCTATTAGTTGGCTCTTTGAGTATTGATTGTAAAGGGGAATACAATATTGTAGAACATGGTATTTTTTCACATATGTACTATAAAAAATAATTTTTTTTCTATATCGAAGAATTCATCCACAGGTCCTGACATGTTTTATTAACAAACCAGTAAGGAAAGTAGTAAAGTCGGACGGGGCCGACTATATGATAACCTTCACCACTTTGAGTATATTCAACAGATGAATCCTAACAGACGTCGCATTTTTAAAGGACCAGTAAAATGAAATTGGAACCATAAACACATCATTCTGCAACCGATACTAAATTGTTCATTTGGTCAGATATAGAAGCTATATCTAAATCTGAACCGATTTCAGGAAAACTAACACACATCTAGATCTTATTCATTACGCTGTGCCAAATTTAGTGCAAACCGAAAGATATTAAGGGACTTTGGTGTACCATTTACATTAAATCGGACGAAAATATATATGGGAGCTATATCTAAATCCGAACCGATTTTCAGGAAACTTAACACACATCATTCTAGACCTAATTCATTCCGCTGAGCCAAATTTAGTGCAAATCGAGAGATATATATGGGGGCTTTTGTGCACAATTTACCTTAAATCGGACGAAAATATATATGAGATCTATATCTAAATCTGAACCGATTTTAGGAAACTTAACACACATCATTCTAGAGATAATTCATTACGCTGTGCTAAAGTTCGTGCAAATCGAAAGATATATAGGGACTTTGGTGCACCATTTACAAGGTGAAGGGTATAAAAAGAATTTGGTTCAAGAACCTCAAAATACCGAAAATTGGGGGCTACTTTTATATGTGGGCTACCAGAAAAAATTGACCAATATTTATAATTTATAGTGGAGAGATGTGCTACCTAATAAGAACTCGACGTACCAAATTCGGTCGAAAAATAAGATCAGAACCCCCAAAGTACCAAAAATTTGGGGCTACCGTTATACGGGGACTACCAGAAAAACTGGACCTATATTTATAATTTTTAGTGGAGTAATTTGGTATCCAATAAGAACCCAATGTACAAAATTTCAGAGAATTCAGTTATAAAACGAGCCCAAGAACATGGGTCTATCTCGATTATTTTTGCCTGTTACAAACATATGCACAAAGACATAATACCCTGTACCACAGTGTGGTGAAGGGTATAAAAAAGACCTCTGAGGTTCCGACGATTTTTTCTATAGAACTGTTGATAGACCTTGAAAAAAATATTCTTTAAAAATCCACTACAGTTTATAGACATTGAAAATATGTTTTTTTTTAATCCTCGTCTGTTTTCGGACATTGAAATGTGGATTTTTAAAATTTTTTTTTCATGGACTTTTAACAGGCGTAAATTTCTAAATATTTTTTTCAGGAACAATTAACAGGCATAGATTTTTAAAATATTTTTTTAGCACTCTTAACAGGCGTTTATTATACCCTACACAACTATGTTGTCAGGGTATTATAGCTTTGTGCAGCCCCAAGAGTTTGTAATGCCGCGAAATATTGGTCCTAGACTCACATTTAAGTATAACGATCGTCATATCTCGGCTTGCTGAATTGATCTAGACATGTGTGTCCGTCCGTCCGTTTGTCCATTATAATTTGTAAACACGATACAGGCCACAGTTATGGACCAATCTTCACGAAATTTTGCATGTAGGATGGGTTCTGGCCAATGAAGACCCCTATTGTTTTTGGTAAAGATCGGTTAATATTTAGGGGATGAAATAGACCAGAAATATTATTTTTGTCTGCTTTTTTGGTCGCTACAGAAGTCGCAATTATGGCCTAAACATCGCGATTGATGGGGATTGGGCCAAAGAATAACCATGGCTGTTTTGATAAAGATCGGTCAATATTTAGCGGGTCTAATGGTCTCTGACTTTTGTGTGAAAAATTACCAATTTTGTATTCTATGGCAAATATATTTACTCCTGAAGGACATAGACCCGCAAAGTTGATAGTATATCCAAGAGGCGTGGTTGACCTTTTAATTGATACAAATTACAAGGTTGGATGTACTCGGATGTGGGAGTTATACGTAAATATTTGAATATATCTATGTGTTAAGATATTGTTTACTTCTATTATTACCCCACTAGAGGCGGAAATGTCGTGCTGATAGCTTTGAAATTTTAGATAAAGTTCCGGTTATGGTTAATCGCGATACCTATAATTTTCGGTGATGTTGAGATGGTGCTTAGGATGCAATAAACCGAAATCTTTATTTTTGTCAGATTTTCTAGTCGCTCTAGAGGCCATTATTATATATGCAGAACATCACATATTTTACACGGTGAAGGAGATCTGAACAATTACTTAGAACGGTGTTTAGATGATGATCGGTCAATATTCCGAGGGCCAAATAAACCGCAACATAAAGTGACCACATTTTTATTTTATGGGTTAAATATTCATCTCGGGAAAACAAAATTTGGAAAATATGCCAGGGTTAGAACGTGGAGCTGTTGATTTATAATCTGTCAAGAGAGTGCAAATATCTCGAAATTTTGCCCACGCTCAGAGTATAGAAGCACAGAAATTATAGTTTGGTGGAAGTTGTGTAGGGTTTCATATGGCCGGCCCCGTCCGAATATACTGTTCCGCTCACTGGTTTTTAAAATATTTTTTAGGACTATTAACAATTGTAAATTTTTAAAATAAAATTTTCAAACACGTGGATGCCTGGATTCTATAAAAATAAATTTTTCAAGGTCTACTTTTAGGCCTTTTAAAAAAAATATATTTTTTAAGGTGGATTTTTTAAAAGTAATTTTTCAAGATCTATCAACCTATCTATCTATCCTAAGTAGGCCTTGAAAAATATTGGTATAGAATCCACGCCTAAAAATAGGCTTTGAAAAATATTTGTATAGAATTTCAAAGCCTATTTTTAGGCATGGATTCTATACCAATATTTTTCAAGGCCTACTTAGGAAATCCACTCCGGTTGATAGATCTTGAACAATGACTTTTAAAAAATCCACCTTAAAAAATATATATTTTTTTAAATTAAAAAACAACATATTTTTAAAAATTCATTCCTGTTAGTAGACCCTAAAAATATTCATAAAAAAAAATTCCTCAACCACACTTCCTATGTATTTTCTAAGTTATATTTAGTTATATTTTATTGAATCTTTTTTTTTATCAATAAGATTAGAATTAAAAACAATATAAAGTAATCCTTAAGACTATAATGTATTATCCTAATGTCAAGAAAAGTTATACAGCATCATGCTTCCTGTAATAAAAAGACAATAAAATGTAGACATCTTGTGTGTTAATGGACGCCCTTGCTCCCGGGACTTTTACATAAAAGAGAAAATCTTAAATCTAGTGTTTAAAACTTAAAACTTAAATCTAGAAATTAAAAAAAAAAAAAACATATGAAAAGAATAAAAAAAAAACAATACAATAGAATAAAAAAAAAAAATAATAATAATAAAAAGGTACGCAGTAGCTACCCACGATGAGTCCCGGCGAGCGCCTTTTCATAAAAGCAGGTAATGCCTGCCTGATCCTCATTTGAAAACCCCAAAGGAGAGAGATACTGTGTGTTTGACAACCCAAAGTTTCTCTGACTATTAATTGCCTCTATCATATGAGCATTTTCATGAAATTCCAATCTTAAATTAAACTTATCCAAAATATCAAAAACGTAGGCGGAAAAACGCTTTAACTTTGATTTGGAATAAATATAGTCATTTGAATATCTTTTATTTATACTGCTAAAATTTTTCCCTATACACAACCTTAAAATTTTTCTCTCCAGCATCTCAAGTTCCTTCATTATCGTCGGTGATATATTGAACCAAATTGGAAATGCATAACTAATTATTGGTCTTATGCAGGTTTTGTACAAAAGAATTTTGGTGTTGGATGGTAAAAATTTATTACAAAAAAGTTTTAGAAAAGAATTAAAGATTATTTGAGCTTTATTTCGAACTTTTCTCGCGTGAACATTAAATTTAAAAAGTTTATTAAACTCAATACCTAAATATGTGACAGAGTCTTTGAATGGAATTTCTGTGCCATTCAAAACAAGTTTTAATGCCTTACTTTCGGGAACAACAAACCGTTTGCATTTCCCAGAAGCATTCCTTATGCAAATGGCTTCACATTTTGAAGGGTTTATCTTGATACCCCATTTATCAAAATATTGATTTACTACGCGGAGATGTTGCGAGACATCTGCCAAAGCAACAACAGGCGATTCGTGGTGCGAATATAGCAAGGAATCGTCAGCATACAAAATACTTTTGGAGTGTTCACGATCGTGGGGGAAATCACTCATAAAAATATTGTACAGATGGGGAGCTAAAACCGAACCCTGAGGGACACCACAGTTCACATCTGAAAGCTCTGACAACTTGTGTTTAAACTGCACGCAAAACTGTCTTCTTGTGAAAAAACTTTTAATCAGCTTTATGATCTGAGGATTAAATCCAATGTTTATCATTTTCGTCATGGTCAAAAGCTTTTTCTACGTCAAGAAAAACAGCGACAGTACATTTTTTATCCCTTAAATTTAGAACAATATCATTATGAAATTTTGTCATTGCATCAACTGTTGAATGGCCCCTCTGAAAACCGAATTGTGAATTTGGAATATATGGCAACGATATTCCGTTATCCATTTTTTTCCGAATAACTATCTCGAAAAGTTTGCCCAAATTTGAAAGTAAAGATATAGGTCTAAGATTTGAAATTTCTTCACTGTTGGCTTTTTTCTTAATGGGAATAATCTTGGAAATTTTCCAAGAATCAGGGAAATACCCATTAGAAATGCAATTATTAAATATAATGGTTAAATACTCGAAAGCTTTGACGGGAAGTTTGCGAATAATAAAATTCGAAAGACCATCGAGTCCGGAATATGTATTTTCTACAAAAAATCATTCCGTCTCATCTGGTGCGTGCATACTTTTAGGAGTTTCCAAAATTTGAACCCTTTATATGGACAAAATTTTAATAATCTTTAATTTTCTACTAATTACTTTGGCAATTAATTGAGTTTTTCTTCAAGACCCAAAATAATCAATCATTAATAACAATAGCCCCAATACCTAAAGGGACAAAAATGGTAAAAAAAATATTTTCTTTGAAATATTTTTGTGGTCAAATTACTGGTTAACTGTCGTCTTCCTTCTTTTGTAGTTCCATGAAAATAACTTAAAACTTGTTTTTCTCGTTACCACAGAGTTCGATGAGGAAAAGTTCGGTTCAGTTAAGCTGAGTGCTGCCTGCTGCTCATTCGAAGAAAAATAATTGTGTGAAAAACTACTAACACTTTTGGTCAATGCGAACTTTTTAATAAAGCAAAGAAAAATGATAAGAATTTTGGTCAAAGTTCGGTTCGATTCCCTTCCTCCCACCGCCCTTAATGTTAATCCGTCTATTTCGCCTAAGTTTTGTGCTAAACAATGAGGCAAAAGTTTTGCGGTTTACGTTTAAAGTTGGCAACGATTTCTTTTTACAAAATTACAACATTGTGGACGAGGACACGATAACTTTGCCTTATAGCTGTGACATTTATTTTTTTTTTTTGTTGAAACACAAACTTGGGCTGTTGTACTGAGTGCAGTTTATGTGTCACCAGGCTGGAGAAGTAGTTCCTCCATTTTTATGTATTATGCTGAACGAAAAATGCTGTGACAGCTAAAGTAAATGTGGTTAAAACTTAAACTATCAACGTCATCACAAGAGGTGTAAAACTGGAAATCCTAGAAATTTTCAAAGGAAAACGACGGGCTACATAATTGCAGTATAGCAACTAAGCAACCAATCCGACCCCCGACCGACTAACCAAACCACTGCCAATAACTTTAAATGACAAAGTAGTAGTAAAAGCTTTCTCGCCTTTTTGCAGTTCCACTTTTCTCCTTCACTAATAAACCAATATTTAGGACAAATATTTCCCGCATCACCACATTGCAGGAATAGTTTTGTACCACATGCCTGTCTCAAAGTTACAATGTTCACATTTTTGTTTTGTGCTGACTAACTCTTCCATTTATGGAAGGAAAGTTCACTTGGAGTTTATATTTTTGTTCATTGTTGGTGTATGTCCAACACTTTGGTTAGACACCAACTTCGGAGAATCAATGTTGGGGAACTGTTCAAAGATTTATTTCTAGGAAAGAACATCGACACACTTCTGTTATTAAAGACACATGTTACAGGGAAATTTCTAAATGAATTTTGAAAAATAATAACGATATATTTTTGAAGCATACTTTTAGGGGAATACAAAAAATGGGAAGGACTTCTAAATATATTTTATGCGAAAATAATTATCTCAACTGGCACCAACGAATTTTCAATTACCTACATTTTTCAAATTCTAGTTTTAGACGTGGATTTTTAAAATAATTTTTTTCAGAAAACTACATAAGGCGTGGATTTTTAAAATAATTTTTTCAGGCAACTACATAAGACGTGGATTTTTAAAATAATTTTTTCAAGGATCTCCATAAGGCGTGGATTTTTAAAATAATTTTTTCAAGGATCTCCATAAGGCGTGGATTTTTAAAATAATTTATTTCAAGGATCTCCATAAGGCGTGGACTTTTAAAATAATTTTTTCAAGGCGTGGACTTTTAAAATAATCTTTTTAAGGCGTGGATTTTTAAAATAATGTTTTCAAGGATCTCCATAAGGCGTGGATTTTTAAAATAATTTTTTCAAGGATCTCCATAAGGCGTGGATTTTTAAAATAATTTTTTCAAGGATCTCCATAAGGCGTGGATTTTTAAAATAATTTTTTCAAGCATCTCCATAAGGCGTGGATTTTTAAAATAATTTTTTCAAGGATCTCCATAAGGCGTGGGTAGCTTAAATATTTTTTTAAGGATCTCCATAAGGCGTGGGTAGCTTAAATATTTTTTTAAGGATCTCCATAAGGCGTGGATAGCTTAAATATTTTTTTAAGGATCTCCATAAGGCGTGGATAGCTTAAATATTTTTTCAAGGATCTCCATAAGGCATGGATTTTTAAAATAATTTTTCAAGGATTATTCCAAAATTTATTTAGCCTATGTGAGGTGTTTTCTTTTATAGAAAAATATTTGTAGTTCCACCTGAGGTATTTTTTCTCTAATCTTTGATTTCATCCCAAACTTTATTAAATAATTAATTCCATCCCTCCACCACCACCCATCCCCTAGGGATGTTTGTCTAGTCATAATAAATTAGTCTTCCATTAAGGCAACAGGTGCCTTGCCTCCATCCAACAACACAAATCAAATGATAATCAACATCATTATCCTCTCTGACATCTGAATCAACAAATATGAAGCATTTATTGTGAGTATATTTATTTTAATAAAAACGTTATTATTTCAAATAATTACTACGACCGGTGGGGGACAGGGGAATCGAGAGAACAAAAACAGCAGCAAACAAAACACGAAATAACAATGGTGGTGGTGGTGGCGGTGTAATCACAGGACACGGCATACAAATCAATAGACAGAATCTCAAAGTAAATATCAACAAAGGAGGACAGTTGATGGAGGTGGAGAGCGGAACCATGGAAATGTCCAGCATTTACCTTTACTGGGGAAGAAGCATTGCCAAGCAGAGATTTTTTGTTGGTTTTTATGCTCGGCTGATGGTCCTCCTGCAGGATGTAAGCTTTTGTTATTGTTACTACGGTTTAGCCTGAGGACAAACAAACCAACAAATGTAGACCAAAAATTACTCTGCACTCCAAACACACCTCCTCCCTCTCTCTTTCGCTTTCCTTCTGCCTATCGGTATTTGTATTTGCAACTGTCTGCTGGATGTCGTATCTCCTACCGTTGTATGTGTGTGGGTTTTTTGTTTCCTTTGCACAAATTTATCTGCTGTGTCCACCACGTTTCTCTTGTTGTTGTTGTTGTCTGTCGACCATTCATTTTTACAACCATCCAATTTTCGGTGATGGTCCTTAGTTGTAATAGCCACACTTTAGACAGGTGGAAAAGTGTGGCAAAATGAAATGAATGTTCGGACGGGGCTGGTTGGGCGGCACTGGGCTTTTTACATTTTGTGTTACTACAACTGTCCGGCTGTCAGTGTTACAATTCAACAACTTGGCCACTATGGCCTACTTTTAGGCTGTCGAAAATTAAACTGCCTGACATTCAAACAAAAATAAATGGAATATTTTTTTTGGTTTGTTTTGGTTGTCGTATTTGAAAAAGTACTGGTGGTGTGACGAGTTTATCGACAGTTTGGTCGGTGCCTAATACGACCGGATATCAGTATTTAAAAGCTCTATATTTTTTTGTAACATCAAAGCCTTAATATTAGTGGGATTTGTTGTGGTTTATTAATGGTAAGCACACAGGTGTAATTTAGGTAGATGAAATGGGGATTAGTGAGATATTGATGTGAAGGGAATTGAGCAGCAGCACAGGAAAGAGCAGCTCTGGAAAATAGAAGCTGTACAACTCAGCTAGGCTGCCGATTTTTGAAGAATGAATAATTTAAAAATCAACAGAAATATCCTTGAACAAATTATTTTCAAAATCCACGCCTTATGTAGGTTGAGAAAAAAATATTTTAAAAATTCATGCCTTGGAAAAATTATTTAAAAATTCTGTAGAATTTTTTCATCTTCCCCGTTTGATGTTGTTCCTTCCAAAGAAAAGTTTTTTCTTCTTTTATTTTTTTTTGCTAATTAAGTTACCATGTCTGAAAGTGTCACCTTATGACTTACCTTACATTATTTTTTTGTTGCAACACATTTTCCACGCATCATAATTTCAAATTAAACTCAATAATGTTGGCTGCGGGTTTTTGCGGTCTCGCCATAATCAAATAATGTGTGTGTCTGGCATAGCAGGTGCGGTGTTTTTTCGTTTCTTGAGAAACAAATTTTCCCTTCTTGAATTTTTTTCATGGACAGCCAACATTCATGTATCTGATTTCTCTCTCCGTCGAGACAGAATCGTGTGAGAGAGCCATCCTTCAACATCAGATAATAATTTGTATTTTGTTGTCGGCACGATGAGGTGTGTAGCTGTCATTTTCTAATTAAATATCTATTCAATTTAATTGAATGTGATTTATTTTTCTTGGTTACAGTCCATTAAGTAACTGAGACATAAAGTATTTTAGAGCAGCTGAATAGATAGACAAAGGTGTTTGGAGCTTTGAGATATGTTTCCACTTTGAAAACAAAAAAAAAAAAAGTTTATTTGGCGGTTGACTAAGTCCTGAGGTGTTCTTCTATGATTCAAATCATGATATTTGCTTACAAAGGAGCCTTGGAAAAAAAATGTAATTCTTATTTTAATTAGTTTATTGAATCTTAATTTAATTGAAAAAGTTTCAAAAGCTCTTTGAGCTGCTGTGACCATGTTCCTCCCTCTGTGGTCTTGGTCGGACAAAACATTTAAAGTTTAATCTAAAGGTTAGCAAATTTTACTTTGTTTTTAATTTAATTTCACATTTGGTCCTTCCAATCAGCCTAAAGTTAGTCTAAGCCTGCTGTCATTAGAAATGTCTATAGCCTAAAGGTATGCTTTACAAAAACAACATAACTTTGTTTTTGCTTTTGTTAATAATAATAATAAAACTTTGTTTATTTTTTTAATATTCACCTCTTGCTCTAATCTCCTACTTTTTGTTCTTCTACTTCCAGGTAAATATCTAGTTGTACTTTTAACTTTGCTAATTTAATTATCAATGGCGTTGGAGGAGGTGGTGTTAGTCGGTGGTGACACACGTGTGAAGTTTGTTGAACCTGGAAAAAACTGTTGCTTTCACATACATAAACTTTGTGAAACAAATTAATGCAGAGAAAGAGGAACTTTTTGTTTTTCCTATGTGGCACTTAAATCTATTAAAACAATTAAGGAGAGTTAGAAAATAATAATATTAGCAGGTAGGCCAAGGAAGGCACGTTTTGAATGCAAGGAAAGGAAAAAAGTCTCTATAAAAAATTCCACATCCTTTTTTTTATGGAAAAAATATCTCAGCTCAGCTCATGTGCTTCTTTCTATAGAAAAAAATTCCTCAGCCCAGCTGAGGTGCCTTTTTCTAAAGAAAAAAATTCCTCAGCCCAGCTGAGTTGCTTTTTTTATAGAAAAAAATCCGACTACTGAGGTGCTCTTTTCTAAAGAAAAAAATCTTCTTGAGGTACTTTTTTCTATAGAAAAAAATTCCTCAGCCTAGCTGAGGTGCTATTTATACCCTTCACCATACTGTGGTACAATGTATTATGTCTTTGTGCATATGTTTGGAGAATATGCATAGAATCAATTTCTAAGTCGGTTTATGCATATCCGTCCGACCGTCCGTCTGTCTGTCTGTCCAAGTTAAATTGTAAACAAAGTACAGGTCGCATTTATGACCCGAATTGGATAAAATTTGACATAGGTCACTTATTCGGCCCAAGGACGAACCCTATTGAAATTGGAAAAAATCGGTTCAGATTTCGATATAGCTCCCATATATATATTTAACCGATTTAATGTAAACGGTCCCTATATATCTTTCGATTTGCAGGAAATTTGGTACAGCCTAATCATTTAGGTCTAGAATTATGTCTGCCAAGTTTCGTGAAAATCGGTCCTGATTTAGATATGGGAGCTATATCTATAGTTTCGTCCGATTTTATATAAATGGTGCCCCAAAGTCCCAATATATTTTCGATTTGCACGAAATTTGGCATAACGTACTGAGTTGAGCGTAGAGTGATGTGTGCCTTGTTTCGTGAAAATCGGTCCAGATTTAGATATAGCTCCCATATATAGTTTCGTACGATTTTATATAAATGGTGCACCAAAGTCGCTATATATCTTTCGATTTGCACGAAATTTAACATAACGTACTGAATTAAGCCAAGAGTGATGTCTGCCTTGTTTCGTGAAAATCGGTCCAGATTTAGATATAGCTCCAATATATAGTTTCGTACGATTTCATGTAAATGGTGCACCAAAGTCCACATATATCTTGCGATTTGCACGAAATTTGGCATAACGTACTGAATTGAGCCTAGAAAGATGTCTGCCATGTTTCGAGAAAATCGGTCCAGATTTCTATATAGCTCCCATATATAGTTTCGTACGATTTCATGTAAATGGTGCACCAAAGTCCACATATATCTTGCGATTTGCACGAAATTTGGCATAACGTACTGAATTGAGCCTAGAAAGATGTCTGCCATGTTTCGAGAAAATCGGTCCAGATTTCTATATAGCTCCCATATATAGTTTCGTCCGATTTCATGTAAATGGTGCACCAAAGTCCACATATATCTTGCGATTTACACGAAATTTGGCATAACGTACTGAATTGAGCCTAGAATGAAATCTGCCAAGTTTCGTGAAAATCGGTCCTGATTTAGATATAGCTCCCATATATAGTTTCGTCCGATTTTATATAAATGGTGCACCAAAGTCCCTATATATCCTTCGATTTGCACGAAATTTGGCATAACGTACTGAAATGAGCCTAGAAAGATGTCTGCCAAGTTTCAAGAAAATCGGTCCAGATTTAGATATAGCTCCCTTTTATTATAGATTGATTTTAAGTAATTAACGCACCAAGGAACCAATAGGCTGATAGGAACAAAACGTTTTGAAATTACTATAACCTAACCTGTGACATGTTTGTTTGAAATCGCTTAATATTTGGATAGAGCTTCCATATATATTTTCACCCGATTTCAAGTAAATTGGGCATCAAACTCCTCATGTAGTCAGATTGACATCAAATTTTGCACAACTTACAAAATTGAGCATAGAATTACGTAGTTGCGTTTTCTAGAAGTACAGACATAGCCCAACGGATGACCTATTTATATTTGTTTGAAGTCGATTTACATACTTTATGGATAGATCTAGGCAGATTCACATTTAGATAAATATCACATATTTTATTTCATCCAATTTCATGTTAATAGTCCTGTTTTATATACCCATAGTGGTGAAGGGTATCATATAGTCGGCCCCGTCCGACTTTACTACTTTCCTTACTGGTTTCTATAGAAAATTCTGCATCAAATTGTCATTTATTTTCAATTCTCTCTCCGTCCTTCCTATTACTAGGCCTCGATTGTAAATACCTCCCAGTGATATCATCCATGCACCTGAAAAGAAAACTATCACACGCAAATCATTCGCATAGCTTCGATGTGTGTACCTGTGTGTTGTGTTAAAAGTGTTTATTTGCCTATCTCAAACATTGGTATACATTTGAATGCATGTCTATTCATGTCTATATTTTCGAAAGCTCCCCCATAATAGGTACACTTATATGTCACTCATGGAAAATAGCATTTTTTGGTTAACCACTTCATGAAGCATAGAAATGCCCTTACAAATTTCAATTCATTGTAAATCATACCTGAGCACTAGTGGCAACACACACTCACAGTGAGTGTGTGCATACAGTTGGGGGCATAATTAGAGCGAATGTTAAAAAATATTTTAAAATATTTAAAAAAAAAAATCCTCACTTGTAGATGGGTCTTATTTTTAAAAAATCTTCGCCTTGCGTAGATCCTTAAAAAATGTTTTTAAAAAATCTTCGCCTTGCGTAGATCCTTAAAAAATATTTTTAAAAAATCTTCGCCTTGCGTAGATCCTTAAAAAATATTTGTGGATCTTTAGAAAATATTTAAAAAAAAAAAAAATTTAAGCCCGCTGTGGCTCCTTGAGAAAATATTATTTAAAAAGTCCACTTTTATTGATCCTTGAAACTTTTGAAAAAGTAATCCTTAAGTCCTTGTGCTCTTTACTTTCCTTCCATCTGTATCAAATTGTACTAGCATAAGTCTTTCATAACACATTCCCTTGCTCTTTTGACTCCTCTTCTTCTTCCTCTTCCTCTCTCCCTTTTGCCACAACTACCAATATCCTTTTAACAATTGAGTCATGACATCGACCACAAATGCTACACTTCCCAACTTGAAGCATGCAAGTGGTCCTGATGTTATTATTGTTGTAGTTGTTGTTACCATTGTTGTTGTTGTTGATATTGTAGCATTCATGTAAATACATCATTTGGACATTGTGCACACATTTGAATGGTTTTGTGAATGTGAATATCCTTCTTAAACAAGGTTGAACACAAAACTACTACATAAATGGTAGGATAGACACGCACGTCGAACATACCGACACACATAACAACTACTCTCACATACCATCATCATCACACACACTCTCGAACAGTTATATACAATTGTATTTTAACGAAAAAATTTGTATGTAAATATTTACAATAGACATGTGAGAATATTGTCAAAATGTTCGCTTTGCTTTTTTTCGGAGTGGCGGCGGGGTATAGTGTCGACCACCACCCATCTCGTTATCTCCCCCCCCTTTTTATACATATATGACACAGGGAACATTTATAGTGATTTATGTTGTGGAAGTCGGATGTTGACATTTGATCCTCCGCTGCCCTACCATCCGCAGGCAGTTAGCTTTGCTAACTAACTCTCGAGAGTAAAATTTCAACATGGGTGAGTTTTGGAGAATAGATGGATGGATGGTTGGTTAGTTGTTAGGTTTAACATACTCACTTCCGACCAACTATTTTTTTTTTTTTTTTTGGCAAGTTTGTGTTTATATTCCATAAAGACCAGGGGAAACGAAACAAAATAATAAATAAATTTTATTTTGGTTGCTAGTTTACTGTTCTGCCCTCTCTCTAAGTAGCATTTAGGAAATGACAAATGTTGCTGGAATCCCAAAAGGAAATTGAACACATACCTTTTTTTGTTACCTTTTTTTCGAAAATTCTTGGAATACGTTGTGATTTAAAAAATGAAATGAGGAACCCAAAAAGGGCAAAGGAAATTTGTTTAGTTCACGGACTTAAGGATGGTCAAAAACACCACAGTTGGGCTAAGGAATTTTTTTCTATAGAAATAGCACTTCAGCTGGGCTGAGGAATTTTTTTCTATAGAAAAAAGTATCTCATCTGTTGTTAGTAGGCCTTGAAAAATATTTTTAAAAACTACACGCCTTATGTGGGTCGTTGAAAAAATATTTCTAAAAATTCCAAACCTACTGTGGGACCTCCTGACTGTCCCCTCTCTGACAACCACATGTTCATTATCATGTGTGTGTCTCTTTCTTTTCGTGTGCCCTCAAAACCACAAAATTCCAAAGAGTCATTCTCACGTCACTCTTCGAGTTGAAATATGTATTTCGTTTATTAATGATTTGCGAATTGTTAAAATGTAATCTTGAATTCGAACACAAATGCAGGAGGATATTGTATGACCACATATGGAAATTGGTTTGAAATGGAACAATCCTTCATTGTCATAATATATAGAATATTTTGATATTGTCATATGAAGGATGACATCCTTTATCATCCACAAATTTACATATAAATGTGTATATTTATATTTGGGTGTGTGTGTAACTCAATCAAATCATTATTGTAATAATTAAGATTAGAAAATTGTAACACCGCAATAAAAGCCTTAAGGGATTTATTGATATGATAAAAATTGGGAGAAGGGACACTGTTCTGTTTGGAGGCTTAAAAAATCCACGCCTCCTTTATGGAGGCTTAAAATTTTGATTTTGAGGCTTCAAAATTATTTTAAAAAATCCACACCTCCTTTATAGAGGCCTCCTTGGAGGCTGAGGTATTAATTTAAAAATGCAGGGCTCTTTTATGGAGTCTTAAAAAATCCTCGCTTCCTTTATGGAGGCTTAAAAAATCCTCGCCTCTTTTATGGAGGCTTAAAGATTATTTTAAAAAATCCACACCTCCTTTATAGAGGCCTCCTTGGAGGTTGAGATATTATTTTAAAAATCCAGGGCTCTTTTATGGAGACTTAAAAAATCCTCGCCTCTTTTATGGAGGCTTAAAAAATCCTCGCTTGCTTTGTGGAGGCTTAAAAAATCCTCGTCTCTTTTATGGAGGCTTAAAAAATCCTCGCCTCATTTTATGGACGCTTCAAGATAATTTTATAGAGGCCTCCTTGGAGTCTGAAAAAATTCTTTAAAAAAATCCACGCCTCATTTATAGAGGCCTCCTTGGAGTCTGAAAAAATTCTTTAAAAAATCCACGCTTCCTTTATAGAGGCCTCCTTAAAGTCTGAAAAAATTCTTTAAAAAAATCCACGCCTCCTTTATAGAGGCCTCCTTGGAGTCTGAAAAAATTCTTTAAAAAAATCTACGCCTCCTTTATAGAGGCCTCCTTGGAATCTGAAAAAAATCTTTTAAAAAAAATCCACGCCTCCTTTATGGAGTCTGAAAAGAAATTCTTTTACAAAATCCACGTCTCCTTTATGGAGTCTGAAAAGAAATTCGTTTACAAAATCCACGTCTCCTTTATGGAGCCTGAAAAAAATTCTTAAAAAAATCCACGTCTCCTTTATGGAGTCTGAAAAGAAATTCTTTTACAAAATCCACGTCTCTTTTATGGAGTCTGAAAAAAATCCACGCCTTCTTTATGGAGTCTGAAAAAATTCTTTAAAAAAATCCATGCCTACTTTATGGAGTCTGAAAAAAATCTTTAAAAAAATCTACACCTCTTTTATGGAGTCTGAAAAAAATCTTTTAAAAAAATCCACGCCTTCTTTATGGAGTCTGAAAAAAATCTTTAAAAAAATCCACGCCTCTCTTATGGAGTCTGAAAAAAATTCTTTAAAAAAATCCACGCCTCTTTTATGGAGTCTGAAAAAATTCTTTTAAAAAAATCCACGCCTCTTTTATGGAGTCTGAAAAAATTCTTTAAAAAAAATCCACGCCTCTTTTATGGAGTCTGAAAAAATTCCTTAAAAAATCCACGCCTCTTTTATGGAGTCTGAAAAAATTCCTTAAAAAAATCCACGGCTCTTTTATGGAGTCTGAAAAAAATTCTTTAAAAAAATCCACGCCTCTTTTATGGAGTCTGAAAAAAAATCTTTAAAAAAATCCACGCCTTCTTTATGGAGTCTGAAAAAATTCTTTAAAAAAAATCCACGCCTCTTTAAGGAGACTTTAGGATACCTCTTGGAGACTTTGCCTATCTACCCCTCCCCAATATGGAATGGCATGTATTTACACTGGAGTATCTGCAATCAATCACCCTGTTTGGCCTTTGTTTGGCAAAACCCCGACAACCCCACATAATGGAATGACACCATCAATAAGGACATCTTTTTTCGTTGGGTATGTATGAACTTCCTGATATTTTATATGTTGTTTTTGAGTGACTTACGTTTTATTTTCTTTCGTTTTTCAGGACACACAAAGACCCACCGACCGAACCATCACACACCCATGGCAGAAAATATGTGTGTGTGTGCGCGCGCCAATCCCATAGAATCCCTAGGCAATCAAACATTCCATCAGACTGTCATTTATTCTTATCGATTGAATTGTGACATTGACCGGACAAGTTTACACTACCACTGTCCGCCGGTACCTCTGGACGTCAACACCATGACCACTACCATCATCGCCACAATAAATACTTTTTTTAAGATGGATTTGCTGCCGATATATTGTTGCTTGGGCAACACTTGTTGTTCCTGGGCTGTCAAGTCATGCCAGGTTTTTGAATGTTGGGAACTATGTGTGAGTGTGTGTGCGGTTTTTTTTATTGAGGTCGATCATATTTAACGATAACGAATATATTTGTCACGATGGATATCTCCACTGGCCCGGCCAGTTGACATATGAGTTTGCCTCTTGCTTTGTGTTCTTTACCAATATCTGTGGCAGCAGGATGTATTGAGTTATAAATGCTGATTAATATTTGATAACTTCATCATTGGAAAAGAATATGGTTGAGTCGTATGTTTTTTTCTGGACAAAAAAAAAATTCTGAAAGTCATGTTATGCCATCATTTTGCCATAACATTTGGATTCGAATTATGGTTTGAAAAGAAAAAAATAATACCAATCTTTGTTCATATACATTGACACCCGGATGATTAAATCAAAAGTCATTACTACTTATTATGAGCTATACAAAGGGAGAGAAATCTCTCTCTCTTCCCATCCACCACCTCAAACCAAAATTCCTCCTTAAGAACCCAAACTCCACCACAAAACTAAACCAAATGGAACAAAAAAAAATTAAATGGGATTTTATTTTACCTTGGCAACATTGTGGATCTCACACACACACACACACACACACACACACACAAAGAAGCCCTTATATCGTCCTTGCTGGTGCCCCCAAAAATAGATAGCATTGACATAGAAATTCCAAAACAACATTATCACCATTATCTTTGTCAATACTCCTGTGGTAAACGTTTGTTGTTGTTAGTTTGACTTTTATGAATGTCAAAACTAATTAAAAGTTTCGCCTCCAGACTTTTTGGGAAGAGTACCATGATGATGATGGCAATGGATATCCCTTTGGTAACTGTAGTTTTGTCCAAAAAACAAAAAAAAATCTGAAACTGAAAATTTTTGTGTGAATATTTTAATTGCTGTTTCACCACAAGTCAAGAGGAAAGACCAGTGGCAGAAACCATAGAGTAAAAGTAATGAATATATGTTAGATGGGGATTTACAGGATCGGGGAAAATAATTAGGACCCTTCAAACCGGGCAAAGACTTCAAAAGGAAATGGAGATTTTCGTTAAAAGAATTGTTTAAGCCTCCATAAAGGAGGCGTGGATTTTTTAAAAGAATTTTTTTCAGACTCCATAAAGGAGACGTGGATTTTTTAAAAGAATTTTTTTCAGCCTCCATAAAGGAGGCGTGGATTTTTTAAAAGAATTTTTTTCAGACTCCATAAAGGAGGCGTGGATTTTTTAAAAGATTTTTTTTCAGACTCCATAAAGGAGGCGTGGATTTTTTAAAAGAATTTTTTTCAGACTCCATAAAGGAGGCGTGGATTTTTTAAAAGAATTTTTTTCAGACTCCATAAAGGAGGCGTGGATTTTTTAAAAGAATTTTTTTCAGACTCCATAAAGGAGGCGTGGATTTTTTAAAAGAATTTTTTTCAGACTCCATAAAGGAGGCGTGGATTTTTTAAAAGAATTTTTTTCAGACTCCATAAAGGAGGCGTGGATTTTTTAAAAGAATTTTTTTCAGACTCCATAAAGGAGGCGTGGATTTTTTAAAAGAATTTTTTTCAGACTCCATAAAGGAGGCGTGGATTTTTTAAAAGAATTTTTTTCAGACTCCATAAAGGAGGCGTGGATTTTTTAAAAGAATTTTTTTCAGACTCCATAAAGGAGGCGTGGATTTTTTAAAATAATTTTTTTCAGACTCCATAAAGGAGGCGTGGATTTTTTAAAAGAATTTTTTTCAGACTCCATAAAGGAGGCGTGGATTTTTTAAAAGAATTTTTTTCAGACTCCATAAAGGAAGCGTGGATTTTTTAAAAGAATTTTTTTCAGACTCCATAAAGGAGGCGTGGATTTTTTAAAAGAATTTTTTTCAGACTCCATAAAGGAGGCGTGGATTTTTTAAAAGAATTTTTTTCAGACTCCATAAAGGAGGCGTGGATTTTTTAAAAGAATTTTTTTCAGACTCCATAAAGGAGGCGTGGATTTTTTAAAAGAATTTTTTTCAGACTCCATAAAGGAGGCGTGGATTTTTTAAAAGAATTTTTTTCAGACTCCATAAAGGAGGCGTGGATTTTTTAAAAGAATTTTTTTCAGACTCCATAAAGGAGGCGTGGATTTTTTAAAAGAATTTTTTTCAGACTCCATAAAGGAGGCGTGGATTTTTTAAAAGAATTTTTTTCAGACTCCATAAAGGAGGCGTGGATTTTTTAAAAGAATTTTTTTCAGACTCCATAAAGGAGGCGTGGATTTTTTAAAAGAATTTTTTTCAGACTCCATAAAGGAGGCGTGGATTTTTTAAAAGAATTTTTTTCAGACTCCATAAAGGAGGCGTGGATTTTTTAAAAGAATTTTTTTCAGACTCCATAAAGGAGGCGTGGATTTTTTAAAAGAATTTTTTTCAGACTCCATAAAGGAGGCGTGGATTTTTTAAAAGAATTTTTTTCAGACTCCATAAAGGAGGCGTGGATTTTTTAAAAGAATTTTTTTCAGAC
The DNA here is from genome assembly GCF_032173495.1 of Musca vetustissima. Classification (NCBI taxonomy): domain Eukaryota; kingdom Metazoa; phylum Arthropoda; class Insecta; order Diptera; family Muscidae; genus Musca; species Musca vetustissima. Next base: position 129,067 of record NW_026889560.1, read on the forward strand.
TCCATAAAGGAGGCGTGGATTTTTTAAAAGAATTTTTTTCAGACTCCATAAAGGAGGCGTGGATTTTTTAAAAGAATTTTTTTCAGACTCCATAAAGGAGGCGTGGATTTTTTAAAAGAATTTTTTTCAGACTCCATAAAGGAGGCGTGGATTTTTTAAAAGAATTTTTTTCAGACTCCATAAAGGAGGCGTGGATTTTTTAAAAGAATTTTTTTCAGACTCCATAAAGGAGGCGTGGATTTTTTAAAAGAATTTTTTTCAGACTCCATAAAGGAGGCGTGGATTTTTTAAAAGAATTTTTTTCAGACTCCATAAAGGAGGCGTGGATTTTTTAAAAGAATTTTTTTCAGACTCCATAAAGGAGGCGTGGATTTTTTAAAAGAATTTTTTTCAGACTCCATAAAGGAGGCGTGGATTTTTTAAAAGAATTTTTTTCAGACTCCATAAAGGAGGCGTGGATTTTTTAAAAGAATTTTTTTCAGACTCCATAAAGGAGGCGTGGATTTTTTAAAAGAATTTTTTTCAGACTCCATAAAGGAGGCGTGGATTTTTTAAAAGAATTTTTTTCAGACTCCATAAAGGAGGCGTGGATTTTTTAAAAGAATTTTTTTCAGACTCCATAAAGGAGGCGTGGATTTTTTAAAAGAATTTTTTTCAGACTCCATAAAGGAGGCGTGGATTTTTTAAAAGAATTTTTTTCAGACTCCATAAAGGAGGCGTGGATTTTTTAAAAGAATTTTTTTCAGACTCCATAAAGGAGGCGTGGATTTTTTAAAAGAATTTTTTTCAGACTCCATAAAGGAGGCGTGGATTTTTTAAAAGAATTTTTTTCAGACTCCATAAAGGAGGCGTGGATTTTTTAAAAGAATTTTTTTCAGACTCCATAAAGGAGGCGTGGATTTTTTAAAAGAATTTTTTTCAGACTCCATAAAGGAGGCGTGGATTTTTTAAAAGAATTTTTTTCAGACTCCATAAAGGAGGCGTGGATTTTTTAAAAGAATTTTTTTCAGACTCCATAAAGGAGGCGTGGATTTTTTAAAAGAATTTTTTTCAGACTCCATAAAGGAGGCGTGGATTTTTTAAAAGAATTTTTTTCAGACTCCATAAAGGAGGCGTGGATTTTTTAAAAGAATTTTTTTCAGACTCCATAAAGGAGGCGTGGATTTTTTAAAAGAATTTTTTTCAGACTCCATAAAGGAGGCGTGGATTTTTTAAAAGAATTTTTTTCAGACTCCATAAAGGAGGCGTGGATTTTTTAAAAGAATTTTTTTCAGACTCCATAAAGGAGGCGTGGATTTTTTAAAAGAATTTTTTTCAGACTCCATAAAGGAGGCGTGGATTTTTTAAAAGAATTTTTTTCAGACTCCATAAAGGAGGCGTGGATTTTTTAAAAGAATTTTTTTCAGACTCCATAAAGGAGGCGTGGATTTTTTAAAAGAATTTTTTTCAGACTCCATAAAGGAGGCGTGGATTTTTTAAAAGAATTTTTTTCAGACTCCATAAAGGAGGCGTGGATTTTTTAAAAGAATTTTTTTCAGACTCCATAAAGGAGGCGTGGATTTTTTAAAAGAATTTTTTTCAGACTCCATAAAGGAGGCGTGGATTTTTTAAAAGAATTTTTTTCAGACTCCATAAAGGAGGCGTGGATTTTTTAAAAGAATTTTTTTCAGACTCCATAAAGGAGGCGTGGATTTTTTAAAAGAATTTTTTTCAGACTCCATAAAGGAGGCGTGGATTTTTTAAAAGAATTTTTTTCAGACTCCATAAAGGAGGCGTGGATTTTTTAAAAGAATTTTTTTCAGACTCCATAAAGGAGGCGTGGATTTTTTAAAAGAATTTTTTTCAGACTCCATAAAGGAGGCGTGGATTTTTTAAAAGATTTTTTTTTTAAAATATTTTTTTTCAGACTCCATAAAGGAGGCGTGGATTTTTTAAAAGATTTTTTTTCAGACTCCATAAAGGAGGCGTGGAGTTTTTAAAAGAATTTTTTTCAGACTCCATAAAGGAGGCGTGGATTTTTTAAAAGAATTTTTTTCAGACTCCATAAAGGAGGCGTGGATTTTTTCAAAGCATTTTTTCAGACTCCATAAAGGAGGCGTGGATTTTTTAAAAGAATTTTTTTCAGACTCCATAAAGGAGGCGTGGATTTTTTAAAAGAATTTTTTTCAGACTCCATATAGGAGGCGTGGATTTTTTAAAAGAATTTTTTTCAAACTCCATAAAGGAGGCGTGGATTTTTTAAAAGAATTTTTTTCAAACTCCATAAAGGAGGCGTGGATTTTTTAAAAGAATTTTTTTCAGACTCCATAAAGGAGGCGTGGATTTTTTAAAAGAATTTTTTTCAGACTCCATAAAGGAGGCGTGGATTTTTTAAAAGAATTTTTTTTCAGACTCCATAAAGCAGGCGT
>NW_026889561.1:0-12984 GCF_032173495.1 Musca vetustissima
TTTACGAAACTTAACTCACATCATTCCAGACTCAATTCAGTACGCTGTGCCAAATTTCGTGCAAATCGAAAGATATTTAGGGACTTTGGTACACCATTTACATTAAATCGGTCGAACATTTATATGGTAGCTATATCTAAATCTGAACCGATTTTCAAGAAATATTACACTTATCATTCTATATTCAATTCAGTACGCTGTGCCCAATTTCGTGCAAATCGAAAGATATACAGGGACTTTGGTACACCATTTACCATAAATCGGACAAAGTTATATATGGGAGCTATATCTAAATCTGAACCGATTTTCACGATAGTTTGCTCACATCTTTCTAGGCCTAATTCAGTACGCTGTGCCAAATTTCGTGCAAATGGAAAGATATTTAGGTACTTTGGTGAACCATTTACATTAAATCGGTCGAACATATATATGGGAGCTATATCTAAATCTGAACCGATTTCCCCCAATTTCAGTAGGGTTCATCCTTGGGCAAAATAAATGAGCTGTGCCAAAATTCATCCAATTTGAATCATAAATGCGACCTGTACTTTGTTTACAATTTAACACCGCCAGACGGCCAGACGGACGGACATGCATTGACTCAGAATGTGATTCTATGTATATTCTCAAAAGGAACAATGTGTCTATCTCCTTTATTTTTGACTGTCACAAACATATGCACAAAGACATAATACACCACAGTGTGTTGAAGGGTATAAAAATCGCCGTCTTTTTCGCCCTTCAATTGTTTCTTTAATTTCGTCTTTTTTTAATTCTCCCACTGTGCTATACGCATATAAAACAGTAACAATTCACCTTCTCACTGTCGGACTTTTTTTTGTCCATGTAAGGTAAAATAATGACTTGTCGTCGTCGTCGGTCAGTCATACAACAGAGACCTCGTTGCCCCAAACAACGATGTTTACAACTTCACAACTCGTTTTCTAGCTTTGATTGTTAATTCATCTGCTTTTGAGCGTTGGCATTGTGCAACCAAGCCAACCTGGTGTAATCCATCATTTGCGACCGTTGTGTGGACTGTTGTGCAATTAATGTCAAACCATTGCCAACTGCAGGAACTGATTCCAATGTTGAAGCAACATCAGCACAAATCATATCATGGCTCATTGACATAGTAACTTGTTTTACCTACAAAGAATTCCTTTGACATTACTGTGGACCAGCTGTTGTGCGTCGATGTTATGACAAGTGCCTACAAAGTTTTTCGTTGAAAAATCGGAAAAGAATTGACAGGAGTTTGAATTCTAATGAAAGTCACAAAATTAACATTCAAACACAAACACGTTACACTTTTAATGGGAATTAAATCGATGTGTAGAATCATGCGCTTCCAAACAATGTTGTGGGCATTGCATCTTGGGAAAATTAATGTTGGTTAAATCTACTTTGTACAACAATGTTTCACATATCCTTTTTTCGGTTTTAGGTAACATTTCACAACAACATTTTTTTGTTCACAGAAGCTTTTCATTGAAAATGCTAAGCATTCCGAACAAGTTGTTAATGGTCATGCTCGTTACGATATTGAAATAAAATAATGTACATCCTATTGTTGTGTTTATTCAATTAAATAAATTGCGTGGATTTTTAAAAAAATACTTTTTGAAGTTATGTCAAGGCGTGAATTTTTAAAAAAATATTTTTTTAAGTTATGTCAGGGCGAGGATTTTTAAAAAAATATTTTTTGAAGTTATGTCAAGGCGTGGATTTAAAAAAAACCAGTAAGGAAAGTAGTAAAGTCGGACTGGGCCGACTTTATGATACCCTTCACCACTTTGGGTCTATTGTACATACGTAACAGACGACGCGTTTTTGTTATATATCTATATCTGAACCGATTTCAGGGAAACTTGCCAGAGACTAATTAATATTACATCAGTACGTTATGACAATCGGCATCGCTATGGATATTTTCACGAAGCTTAGCAACATCATTCTAGACTTAATTCAGTACCCTATACCAAAATTTGTGCAAATTGAAATATTACATAAAATCGGACGAAAATATATCTGGGAGCTATATCTAAATCTGAAGCAATTTTCACGAAACTTAGCATACGTCATTCTAGCCTTAATTCAGTACACTATGAAAATTTTCGTGCAAATCGAATGATTTTCAGAGACTTCGGTGCACCAATTATTTAAAATCGGATGAAAATACACATGGGAGCTTTATCTAAATCTGAGCCGATTTTCACGAAACTTTGCACACATCATTCTAGCCTCAATTCAATACACCATGCCAAAATTCGTGCAAATTAAAAAAATTCCAGTGACTTTGGTGCACCAATTACCTGAAATCGGACGAAGCTATATATCTGAGATATATCTAAATCTGAACCGATTTTTCCAAACCTCTGCACACATCATTCTAGGCTTAATTCAGTACGCTATTCCAAAATTCGTGCGAATTAAAAGATTTCCAGGGACTTTGGTGGACTATTTACCTACAATCGGGCGAAGCTTTATATCTGAGATATATCTAAATCTGAACCGATTTTCCCAAAACTTTGCACACATCATTCTAGTCTTAATTTATTACGCTGTGCCAAATTTCGTGCAAATCGAAAGGTATATAGGGACATTGTTACACAAGTTACCTTAAATCGGACGAAGATATATATGGGAGCTATATCTAAAACTGAACCGATTTCCCCAAAACTTTGCACACATCATTCTAGTCTTAATTTAGTACGCTGTGCCAAATTTCGTGCAAATCGAAAGATATATAGGGACTTTGGTACACAATTTACCTTGAATCGGATGAAGATATATATGGAACCTATATCTAAATTTGAATCGATTTTCATGAAACTTTGCACACATCTTTTTAGGCCTAATTAGTACGCTGTGCCAAATTTCGTGCAAATCGAAATATATATATAGGTACATTGGTGCACCATTTACCTTAAATCGGACGAAAATATATATGGGACCTATATCTAAATCGGAACCGATTTTTCCCAATTTCTATAGGGTTTGTCGTTGGGCCAATTAAATGAGGCGTGCCAAATTTCATCCAATTCGGATCATAAATACGTCTTGTACTATGTTTACAATTTAACATGGACAGACGGACAGATGGACGGACGGACATGCATAAATCGACTCAGAAAGTGATTCTATGCATATTCTCAAAAGGGACCATGTGCCTATCTTGTTTCCTTTTGCCTGTTACAAACATATGCACAAAGGCATAGTACCCTGTACCACAGTGTGGTGAAGGGTATAAAAATATTTTTTGAAGTTATGCCAAATCATGCACTTTTAAGAAAATATTTTTTGAATTGCCACTAAGGCGTAACTCTATTAAAATATATATTTTAAAAGTAATATTGAATTTTAGTTGTAGCCTATAAGGTTGTGAACTACTTTTTATCATATATCTCACATGAATTTCCTGGAACTCCAAAAACTTCGCCCATTTTGTGATTCCAAAGTAATATGGTGACCATTACCTACAATTGCGAACTTTTTCAATTAAGATTTTACAATCCACAATGGATATTTGCATTTTTTTCGTTTTGTTTTGTGGCATTTAAACAGTTTTCCGTATTGCCATCGAAAATGGTTGTGCGAAAAAATGGGTGTTACTGTCGCATATTTGGAAGGCCACACAATTCATTTATAGCGGTTAGGGGTGCCCGCCAATAATGATTGGCTTGTCACATAATCGTCAGCCTTAACTCTGTGGTCTCTATCTATCTATGCAGATAAATGACAATAGTCGCCGATATCGCCATTATTATAAAACACTTCAGCATCGCCCACAACGAGGAATTTAGCGGCATGTCTGATAATCAATAAATAAATGAATTGATCACGAAAACAAATAACACAAACCAAACGCTTATTGATGCTAATGCTGCTGCCGTTGTTGTGGTTATTTGGTTTGGGTATGGTCATTTCCAGTACCATTTCAGAAATGTCGTCCGATGACATTTTTCTAACCAAAATCGAATACTGGAGGTGGTGGCATGATGTGTGATGCGGAGAAGGAAAAAAACATACAGACAGCTAGAAGGAAACATGGGCGAATATGAAATGTAACTACAAAAACACTTTTTCTTTCAATATCACTCAACGATTGGTCAAGCAAACGAAAATCAAAGCGTTGCAGCTATAACGGAAAAACAAAGCTCAGCGTGTGACCAAAAAAGGACAACCAAGTTAAGTCCAAACAGAAAACAGAGCAAAAATCAACATTCGGTTAATGTCGTTTTGTTTACTGTTGCCTTACAATTGCCGGGCTGAAATGTCTTTGAATGGTATAGGGAAGTTCGATTTTAGGCGACAAGCTGCGTATGAGACATTTCAAATGAAAATTTGTATTATTAAAAATATTTTTGAAAGACATAGAATGAAGTAATTTTATTTTTTTTTAAAGAAATAAATTAAAGAGTATTCAGCAAAAAAAAAAAAAAAAAAAAAAAAAAAAATTTATATATTTTTTTTGAAAATTATTTTTGAGAAAAAAATGGAGTTTTAAAAAATATTTTTGACGATAAAATTAAAACCAGTAAGGAAAGTAGTAAAGTCGGACGGGGCCGACTACATGATACCCTTCACCACTATGGATATTTTAATAGATTCATCGTAACAGAAGGACTATTAACATGAATTTGGATGAACTAAAATTAACCCATAAACATGCATGCCATTCGTTTGTTACAATGAGACAAAATTATGTAAATCGATTTAAAGCAAATATCAATCGGTTGTCTATTTGGAGCGAATTCGGTAGGAAATATATGGGACTTTGGTACACCTTCTATATTAAATCGGTCGAACATATATATGGGACCTATATCTAAATATGAACCGATTTTTAAGAAAATTTCTACACATCATTCTAGACTCAATTCAGTACGCTATGCAAAATTTCGTGCAAATCGGAAGATATATTGGGACTTTGGTACTCCATTTATATTAAATCGGTCGAACATATATATGGGACCTATATCTAAATCTGAACCGATTTTCAAGAAATTTTACACACATCATTTTAGACTCAATTCACTACGCAATGCCAAATTTTGTGCAAATCGGCAGATATATTGGGACTTTGGTACTCCATTTACATTAAATCGGTCGAACATATATATGGGACCTATATTTAAATCTGAACCGATTTTCAAGACATTTTACACACATCATTTTAGACTCAATTCAGTACGCTTTGCCAAATTTTGTGCAAATTGGAAGATATATAGGGACTTTGGTACACCATTTACATTAAATCGGACGAAAATATATATGGGACCTATATCTAAATCTAAACCGATTTTCATGAAATTTTGCACACATCATTCTAGACTCAATTCACGACGCTATGCCAAATTTCGTGCTAATCGGAAGATATGTAAGGACTTTGGTACACATTTTACATAAAATCGGACGAAAATATATACGGGAGATATATCTAAACCTGAACCGACTTTTCGGATCATAAATGCGACTTTGTTTACAATTTAACATGCTCAGACAGACAGACAGACGGACGGACATGCGTCATATCTCGGCTAGCTGAGCCGATCTAGACATGTGCGTCCATCCGTGTGTCCGTCCATTATAATTTGTAAACACGATAAAGGCCACAGTAATGGACCAATTTTCACGAAATGTTGGATGTAAGATGGGTTCTGCCCAATGAATTTAGGGGATGAAATTGAACCAAAAACTTTATTTTTGTCTGACATTCTGATATTCTGGTCGCTCGGGAGCGGAAATATAGCGTTGATCGATTTGAAATTTTCCATTAAGTTCCAGTTATGGTCAAGGACAACGCCTATAATTTTCCGTGATGATCAGATAATAATATTGGGATACAGTGGACCGAAAACGTATTTTTTCAGTTGATTTATAGGCCACAATTGAAAGCCGAACATCACAACACAACCCACGGTGAAGGGAATCTAGACAAGTAATTAGAAGAGCTCTACTGAATATTAGTAATATATGTTGACCTCTAGTCGATCAAGAGGGGGCAAATATCGCGAAATATTGCCAAGCTCAGAATATAGAACCACAGAAAGTTATATTTTCGTGTAAGTTGTGTAGGGTATCATATGGTCGGCCCCGTCCGACTATACTGTGTTTTTTTGTTTTTTGTGTTTTTTCGAGTCGATGCCAATAGCAACACAACCCAGGGAGAAGGGAATCTGCACAATTAATCGGGTTAGAGGGAACAAATATCACGAAATATTGCCCAGGCTCGGAATAAACATCCGCAGAAAGTTAGAGTTCCGTGGTTGTTACGTAGGATATTGTATGGTCGGCCCTGTCCGACTATACTGCTCCGCTCACTGGTTTAAATTATTGTTGAAATTTTATCAAGGCGTAATTTTTTTTTAAAAAATTATTATCGTAACCTAGATTTTTTAAAATTATTCTCAGGCGTGGAATTATTCATATATTATTTGTCAGTATTTTTCCATCTTGTCTTCCCCTCACCACCACATTTTCCTGGCTTGGGTACTGTGGCAAAAATGTTATTTGCTGATCATGGCAATGGACGTTTATGACTTTTACGATGATGGTTATGACGATACCAATGAGGAGGACAATGTTGATGGCGACGACGACGACGATGATGATGGATTGAACAAATTTGATTGACTTATGAGCTTTGTGAGCAGAAACAACATTGTTAGCCATGATGTACCACCACTACTGCCACTGGGTAATCCAGGCCAACAAGGAGACGAAAGAAAAACCAAACCACCATCAAGGAAATTTTAGATTTTAAAGGTAAATCGAGCAAGACCTAACACCAATACCAACAACATCAGCTGCAATTGCAGTAGCAGTAACAACAACATGAAACCGCCTGAAGCCAGCAATGATTTCATTTCATGCATTTGCTGCAGATGAAATGATGTTGTGACTTGTAATGTAACTTGTGGCACAGAGTACTTCCCTCTGCCGTTTGCCATAGTGAGGGTGTGCGTGTGTGTTGTGGCAATTGTGTTTTTTTTTTCTGTGTTTTCTTCTCCCGAAAAAGGGGCTGAATATTGGATCACATCATTGAGCCATGGCTATGCGTTTTCAACCATGGTTTGCTGGCTGGCTGTTGTATAAAAACTATAGCATTTCATCAAAACATCAGTAGTTGCCCACAGGCAATACAAACCAGCAAATAGTCCCTCCAAGAAAATAGAAAAACAAAATCACTTGGAAGAAAAAAACGGAACAACAAAAATAGGACAACAAAGAAATCCAAGTAAACAACTCAAAGTTAATTGAAAATAACGAAGGACTGTTGTAGCAAGGATCAAAGGAACAACCAGAGAAAAAGAGGATATTTCATTCTTGTGGTGTTGCATATAATACGACCGAGTGTAATTGCGTGTGTGTGTGTTTGTGCCTTTGTGAAAAACAATTAAAATATTGTTAAATAAAAAATAACATATAAACATGGAGAAACAAAAATATATAGTGAGTAAAAAATAAGAAAAAATGAGTTTTTAGCTAATATATAAGAACGTGGTTTAAAAATCAAGTCTTAATTTTTTTTAAATATATTTTTTTTTAAATATTTTTTAACAAAAAAATATCAATGCGTAGCTTTTTAAAGAAATGTCAAGCGAAAATTTAAAAAAATATCTTTTGAATCAATTTTTTTTTTAATATTTTCTTGAAAAAATATCAAGACATAGATTGTTTAAAATTTTTTTCTTGAACAAATATCAAGGCATAGATTGTTTAAAATGTTTATACCCTTCACCACACTGTGGTACAGGGTATTATGTCTTTGTGCATATGTTTGTAACAGGCAAAAGGAAATGAGATAGACACATGGTTCCTTTTGAGAATATGCAGAGAATCACTTTTTAAATCGATTTATGCATGTCGGTCCGTCCGTCTGTCTGCTCATCTTAAATTGTAAACAAAGTACAGGTAGAATTTATTATACGATTTGGATGAAATTTGGCACTGCTCACTTATTTGGCCCAAGGACGAACCCTATTGCTCCATATATATTTTCGTCCGATTTAAGGTAAATGGGGAACCAAAGTCCCTATATGTGTTTCGATTTGCACGAAATTTGGCGTAGCGTACTGAATTAGTTTCAGAATAATGTGTGCCAATTTTCGAGAAAATCGGTTCAGATTTAGATATAGCTCCCATATATAGTTTCTTACGATTTAAGGTAAATGGTGCACCAAAGTCCCTATATATCCTTAGATTTGCACGAAATTTGGCACAGAGTACTGAATTAGGTCTACAAAAATGTGTGTTAAGTTTCCTGAAAATCGGTCCAGATTTAGATATAGCTCCCATATATATTTTCGTCCGATTTAATGTAAATGGTCCACTAAATACCCTATATATCTTTCGATTTGCACGAAATTTGGCACAGCGTAATGAATTAGTTCTAGAATGATGTGTGTTAAGTTTCCTGAAAATCGGTCCAGATTTAGATATAGCTCCCATATATATTTTCGTCCGATTTAATGTAAATGGTCCTCCAAATACTCTATATATCTTTCGATTTGTACGAAATTTTGTATAGTGTACTGAATTAGGTCTAGAATGATGTGTGTTCAGTTTCTTGAGAATCGGTACAGATTTCGATATAGCTCCCATGTATATGTTCGTCCGATTAAATGTAAATGGTGCACCAAAGTCCCTATGTATCATTCGATTTGCACGAAATTTGGCATATCGTAATGAATTAGGTCTAGAATAATGTGTGTTAAGTTTCCTGAAAATCAGTCCAGATTTAGATATAGCTCCCATATATAATTTCGTCCGATTTAATGTAAATGTTGCACCAAAGTCCCTATATATCTTTCGATTTGCACGAAATTCGGTATTGCGTAATGTATTAGATATAGAATTATGTGTGTTAAGTTTCGTGAAAATCGGTTCAGATATGGATAGAGCTCGTATATATATATTTTATCCCCATTTTAAGTATATAATGCATATAACCTAACCAGTGAAACGTTTCAATGAAATCGGTTTAGATTTCGATATAGCTTATATATATATATACTTTACATTGCTTTATATAATTTTGTCCCATTGTAAGAAGCAACCCTATATCTGACCAAATGAAAAATTTAGTGTAGGTTGCAGAATGACATGTTTATGGATCCATTTTCATGTTAATGGTCCTTCAAAAATTCGACTTCTGTAGGATTCATCTGTTGAATATACCCAAAGTGGTGAAGGGTATCATATATTCGGCCCCGTCCGACTTTACTACTTTCCTTACTGGTTTTCTTTTATAAAAGAATCTCTCTTTTCCTTTTCCCACAGATCGGTTTTCTCATTCTTGGCTCTCTGCTGAACTGTTTGGATGCGGAAATTGTTTATGCCCAAATAACAGGGATGCCTATGCATTTACAATTGCCACCCCATCTAAGACCATTGCAGCCAGCATCAGCTCCACCTCAGTTGCAACGTCAACAACGTTCTCTGTACGGTGGTGGTTGGCATTCACCCATTCATCCACCTCCAATTGGCTTGGGCCACATTAGTAAAGATGATTTAGTGACACTGCTGCAGGCTGCCAAGGAGGTAGCCAAGGAAGAGGCTGAAGCAGCAGCTCCAGAGCCAGAGCCCGAACCAGAGCCTGAGCCAGAACCTGAACCGGAGCCTGAACCAGAACCAGAAGAAGCACCGGCACCAGCACCTGATGCCAAGCCACCACCAGCCGGTGTACCATTGACTGTTAGTCTTCCCGCCTTTGTGCCAATTCAATTGTCGGCTATGTATACGGCACCAGCACCACCTGCTGCACCGGAAGCACCAGCAGAGGCCGCCCCCGAAGAGGCTGCTCCCGAAGACGGTGGCGATGAAGAAGAAGCCGAAGAGGAAGAAGAGGAGGAGGAAGTTGTTGAAGAAGAACCCGAGCCAGCACCACCAGCACCCATTCACCCAAGCTATCATGGTTGGGCCCCAGCATATCGTGGCTATCCCGGATCTAGGCAATTGCCTTTCAGAAGTTTTGGTAAGCCACGTATCATAAGCAAGGCACGCAAGACCACCCGCACCAAGTCACGCAAGGCCAAGTCACGATCCAAATCAAAATCAAGGAAATCTAAAGCAAGGTAGGAATAAAAAATAACCCCAGAATACCAAAAACGAACAAAAAATTATATCATTTGTTATTTCCATTACAGCAAGGGTTCCCGTAAAGCAGCCAAGCCCAGGTATTTTGTTGTGAAATAATTTCGTTATATTTAATATTAAAAAAAATTCCCCATTTTCAGATTCCTGAAATCGAAATTGCGTTATGCCGGCTCATCACAAAGCTTTACAGCTCTACCTCCACCACCGTTTTTGTCCCGCGCCCCCGCACCATTGAAGTTGGTGCCTTCCGATCAATTGCTTAGCAATTGGAATTAAAATGATTATTTTTTTGAATTGAAAAAAATATTTTCGATTTTTTTATAAAGACTTTTTTGTAGAGTTATTTTGTTGGAGACATTTAACACCAATTTTTTTGTAGTCAGTTAATAGCATAATTTTTTATCAATTTGTCTATTTAATTACATATACGTAATACTAATCATTATCAAATCCATACATGTTATGTGCAATATCTTAAATAAAATACAAAGTCATGTTCTATATTTTTATATTAATATACAAAATAATGGTTGTTGTTCTTGTTTAAAAAAAATGATAGGGAACTGATAAAAAATATTATTTAGTAACATATACAACCGGAAGTAATACAAAAAAATATTTAAAAAAAAAAATCCAGGTCTGAACATTCTACAAAACATATTCATAAATATATTCCAGATATTAGAGCCACAAAAAATAAAATTTACCACATGGACACTTCTCAAACAATAATTAAGAGAATTCATGATGGTCCTTCTCCAAATATATTTAAAAGAAAATCGTTTGTGAGAAGTTTTGAATAAAATCAACGCCTTTGTGTGTCACTTCAAAAAAGTAGTTTCAATAAAATCCTAACCTATTCTTTACCTCAAGAAATATTCTTAAGTAAAATTTACGCCCTAGGTTCATCCTAGAAAAATATTCCTAAATAAAAAGTGTGCCTTTGAAATATTAAATATGAAAACAAATTTCACAATGGTAGGTCTCTCCAAAAATACTTTTGCCATTGGACCAGTTTAAATAAAATAAAATGCACTCTTTTGTGTACCTCACAAAAATATTTATTAACCAGTGAGCGGAGCAGCATAGTCGGACGGGGCCAACCATATGATACCCTACACAACTTCCATGAAAATCAAACTTTGTGTGATTCTATATTCTGAGCTTGGCAATATTTCGCGGAATTTTCACCCTCTTGACCGACTAGTGGCCAACAAATATTACTAATATTCAGTACAGCCCTTGCAATTACTTGTACAGATTCCCTTCACCGTGGGTTGTAAGGAAAGTAGTAAAGTCGGGCGGGGCCGACTATATGATACCCTTCACCACTTTAGCTATGTTCAACAGGTGTACAATGGGACAAAATTATGAAAATGAATTTAAAGAAAATATAAATCGGACACCCGTTGATTATTTGGATAAATATCTGATAAACATGAGGAGTTTAGTGCACCACTTACTTAAAATCGGTGACACAGGTTAGGTTATACTAATTTCAGTATGTTTTGTGCACATTTCGAGTTCTTCGGCATCATTTATATTACATCGGGAGAAAATATATATGGTACCTCTAACCACATTTGAACCCATTTCAACAAATTTACCACGTGCTTGGTTATATTAAATTCTGTATGTTGTGCAAAATTTTGTGTCAATCGCCCTAACGTGTCAGTTGGCCTAACGAAACTATATATGAGCTTTATCTAAATCGTAACCGATACTACAAAATTTGGCAAATGTTAGGCAATATAAAATGTCGTGCAAATCGAAACATATATAGGGACTTTTGTACAACATTTATACTAAATCGGACGAAAATATATATGGGAGCTATATCTAAATCTGACCCGATTTTCAGGAAACTTGAAACACATCATTCTAGACCTAATTCATTACGCTATGCCAAATTTCGTGCAAATCGAAATATATATAGGAACTTTGGTACACCATTTACCTTAAATCGGACGAATATATGGGAGCTATATCCAAATCTGGACCGATTTCAGGAAACTTGACACACATCATTCTAGAAAACTTCATAGGGACTTTGATACACCATTTACCTTAAATCGGACGAAAATATATATGGGAGCTATATCTAAATCTGAACCGATTTTCAGGAAACTTGACACACATCATTCTAGACCTAATTCATTACGCTATGCCAAATTTCGTGCAAATCGAAAGATATATAGGAACTTTGGTACACCATTTACCTTAAATCGGACGAATATATATATATATATATATATATATATATGGGAGCTATATCTAAATCTAAACCGATTTTCAGGAAACTTGACACACATCATTCTAGACCTAATTCATTACGCTATGCCAATTTTCGTGCAAATCGAAAGATATTTAGGGACTTTGGTAAACGATTTACCTTAAATCGGGCAAAAATATATATATGATATATATCTAAATCTGAACCGATTTTTTCCAATTTCAATAGGGTTCGTCCTTGGGCCAAATAAAGGACGTATGCCAAATTTCATCCAATTCGGATTATATAAGCGACCTGTACTTTGTTTACAATTTAATATGGACAGACAGACGGACATGAATAAATCGACTTTTAAAGTGATTCTATGCATATTCTCAAAAGGAATCATGTGTTTATCTCGTTTAGTTTTACCTGTTACAAACATATGCACAAAGACACAATATAGCCTGTACCACAGATTAGTGAAGGGTATAATAAGTTTTCGGTCCACTTCATCCCAATATTATTATCTGATCATCACCGAAAATTAAAGGCGTTGTCGTTGACCATACCTGGATATTCATGGAAAATTTCCAAAGGAATCAGCGCTATATTTTCGCCTTCTGGTGTGGTAATGGGTTACTAAATAATATATGAATGCCTTAGTG
>NW_026889562.1:0-12893 GCF_032173495.1 Musca vetustissima
CTGCCATCTTCCAAAAATTTTTTGGAGGAGACGATATTTTTACATTTTTTCTAAAGTTTAAGAAGATTTCAAAAATATTTGTAAAAAATAATTTTCAATATACACACAAACTTTTATCTCCCTACCCAGATATTACAACTTTCTTCGTTCTTTCTTTATATATTATGAAAGCACTTATTATCAGCTTCCAGATTCATAATAACTTTGGTCTGAATTTCGTATACCCATTCGACCACACAGCACACCAAAAAGTATATATTTTACAGCACACAGTCTGTTCTATTTTTTATAGAAAAAAATTTCAACTTTAGCATTACACCAACGAGCGGCTATTAATGGTATTTAGAAAAACCAATTATTTTCGGATGGTTTAAAGTGTTTTTTATTATTCCGCGCAAAAAAAATATAAAAATATGAAACTTCAAAAAAATAATTTTGGCCAAAAATTTTGTGATTGCGACAACTGTGCATGGGACAAATTTATGGAAAACGGTACGTCGCACTGTTAAAAAATTAATCTCATTCAGACACCAGTATACCATTTACATAAAATCGGACGAAAATATATATGGAAGCTATATCTTACGCTATGTCAAATTTCGTGAAAATCCAAGGATTTAAAGATACTATGGTGCGCTATCTACATCAAAATGGGACGAATATATATAGGAGCTATATCTAAATCTAAACCGATTTTCACGAAACTTAGCACACATCACCCTAGATTCAATTCAGTACGCTATGCAAAATTTCGTGAAAATCGAAGGATATATAGGGACTTTGGTGTACTATTTATATAAAATCGAAAAAAGAAAAGGAAAAGGAGAATCTGAACCGAAACGTAGCAAACAACATTTTGGACGCAATTCAGTACGATATGCCAAATTTCGTGCCAATAGAAAGATATTTAGGGACTTTGGTACACCATTTAGCTTAAATCGGCCGAAATCATATATGGGAGCTATATGTAAATCTGATCCTATTTTCACGAAGATTAGCACACATCATTCTAGGCTTATATATATATGGATTTTGGTGCACCATTTATATAAAATCGTATGAAAATATATATGGGAGCTATATCTAAATCTGAAACGATTTCCAGGAAATTTAACACACATCATTCTGGACCCAATTCAGTATACTATGTCTTTGTATATTTCGTGAAAATCGAAAGATATATATGGACTTTGGTGCACAATTTACGTAAAATCGGACGAAAATATATATGGGAGCTATATCTAAATCTGAACCGATTTTCACGAATTTTAACACTCATCGTTCCCTTACTCAATTCAGTACGCTATGTCAAATTTCGTGCAAATCCAAGGATATAAAGATACAATGGCGCACTATTTACATAAAATCTGAACCGATCTTCAAGAAATATTATATACATCATTCTAGTCTTAAATCGGACGAAAATATATATGGGAGCTGTATTTAAATCTGAACCGATTTTTCCAAATTTCAATAAGTTCCGTCCTTTGGCCAAATGACTGAGCTGTGATATATTCTCAAAAGGAACCATGTGTCTATCTTGTTTCCTTTTGCCTGTAACAAACATATGTACAATGACATAATACTCTGTACCACAGTGTGGTGAAGGTTATAAAAATGCTCGCCTATTATGACCCCTGAATATTCTTTTAAAAATCCACGCCTAGTATAACCCTTGAGAATCTGTTCTTTAGAAATTCCACGCCTCTCATTACCCTTGAAAAAAATATTATTTTAAAAATCCACACCTATTATGACTCTTAAAAAATATTAATTAAAAAGTTCACGCCTATTATGACCCTTGAAAAAATAATTTTTAAAAGATAATTTAAAAAAAACCTCTTGAAAAAATATTCTTTAAAATATCAACGCCTCATATAGGCCTTGAAAAAATATGCTTTAAAAAATCAATGTCATATAGGCCTTGAAAAAATATTCTCTAAGAAACCAACGCCTCTTATGACTCTTGAAAAAATATTCTTTAAGAAACCCACGCCCCTTATGACTCTTGAAAAAAAAATATTTAAAAAATCCACGCCCATTACGACTCCTGAAAAATATTCTTTTTTTTAAAAATCCGCGCCTATTATGACCTCTAAACAATATTCTTTCTTAAACAATCCAAGCCTCTTATAAACCGTGAACAATTATTCGTTAAAATATCGACACCTGTTATGACCCTTAAAGAAATATTCTTTAAAAATTCCTTGAAAACTATTGTCTAAAAAACGCTTCTTGTGGGTCTTAAAGAATATTCATTACAAATTCCTGCTTCTTGTGGGTCTTACAAATATTCTTTAAAAAATATACGACTATTATGGATCTTAAACAATATCCTTCAGAGTCAAATATGGGTTTTAAAAAATATTTTTTGAATAACCCACGCTTTCCATGGGAATTGAAAACAATATTCTTTAAACAAATCCACGCTTCTTACGGGTCCCAAAAATATACTTTAAAAATCTACGACTCTTATGGGTCTTAAAAACTATTCTTTGAATAATCACCGCCTCTCATGGGTCTTAAAAATATTCTTTGAATAATCCACGCCTCTCATGGGTAATGAAAAACATTCTTTAACAAATCCACGCCCTTTATAAGCTTTGAAAAAATCTTTTTTAAAAAATCCACGTCTCTTTCAGGCATTCAAAAGATATTCCTTCACACACTCAAATGCAATATCCCACCCTCTTCAAACCATTAAATCCTTTAAACACGTTGCCGTTAACCACAATGCAATATTAGCTACGTGGTATTACTACTAGTCAAAATGTCGCCAACTTTGGCAGGGGAAAGGTCACATTCAAAACACTTTTGGCATTTAAGTCATGTAGCAACTGCCACGGCTGTCAACTAAAAGCAATATTTGTGAATATCATTGGTACAAATATAGGCACGGACACACACACAGGATCAGAAAAACTACAACAGCCATAAAGCCAAAGCCTACGCATCCACAAATTCTCACAAATCCAAACAGACGGTGGCAGTTAAAAATAGCCCTTGTGGTAAGGACTTCACATGAAAAATGGACAGCAAACAAATAACGTTGCAAATAAACTTCAGCCAGAAACATCAACCGCACACTGAAAAAAAAACACACACACATACACATCTTTATTCTCTGCGCTAAAAATACATAACGATGGCAATTTGAATTCTCACACATTCTCGATGTGGAGGATTACTACTGCCACTAATACTAGTGTCCATGCCAGGCTGGCATTCGGCATGCAGGCGGCAGTCAAAGATACAATGGAATGAAGCGAATGACATCGCCCGCAGCACAATAAGGAAGTAAAGAAAAACAGAAAGACAAACAAACCAACAACGAAATGGAAGGACGAATATTTATGTGTACGTTGAATGTTCACGCGAAACCATTTCAAAAATCCAATATTTTAGTATTGGGGATCTGGTTAAATCAACGCTCCCTCGTACACACACGCACTCACACACACTTACGTTTATCCACACTCCAATTGAAGACATCGTCGAATGGTAGAATGATGTTCGCTATTTGAGGCAAATGAATTGGGACAATTTATTATTGCGGATTTAAAATTTGAATGAGGATAACATTTTAAGCAATGCAAATATTTCATTCTCGCCCGGAAGACGATGAAGATGTCAAGAAACACAATGTTGACATAAAAGAAGAAAAGAAACGGAAGGCATTTACAAGATATGTGTGTAGGAATGTATAGAGAAGAAAGTGATAAATAACTTTTGATTAGTAGGCTGTTATATTAATTTCTATAAATTAATATGGTTGTCAGGTTTGCGGTTGGATTATACTAATTAATAATTCCTAAAAATTACAAAGCTGAAGTCATCAAAATTATCAAGGGGGAGGAATATCAACAATACAGCAAAAAAACCAGTAAGGAAAGTAGTAAAGTCGGACGGGGCCGACTATCTGATACCCTTCACCACTATGGGTATATTAAACAGGACTATTAGCATGAAATGGGATGAAATAAAACATGTGATATTTATCTAAATGTGAATCTACCTAGATCTATCCATAAACATGTCATTCGTTTGTTACAATGGGACAAAAGTATGTAAATCTACATCAAACAAATATAAATAGGTCATCCCTGGGCTATGTCTGTACTTCTAGAAAACGCAACTACGCTATTCTACGCTCAATTTTGTACGTTGTGCAAAATGTGATGTCATTCTGACTAACATGAGGAGTTTGATGCCCAATTTACTTGAAATCGTTCGAAAATATTTATGGAAGCTCTATCCAAATATTAAGCGATTTCAAACAATCTAAATCTAAATCAGGACCGATTTTCTCGAAAATTGGCTGACATCACTCTAGGCTCAATTCAGTACATTATGCCATATTTCGTGCAAATCGAATGATATATAGGGACATTGGTGCAACATTTACATAAAATCGGACGAAAAATATATATAAGAGCTATATCTAAATCTGGACCAATTTTCACGAAACTTGGCAGACATCATTCTAGTCTCAATTCAGTACGTTATGCACAATTTCGTGCAAATCGAAAGATATATAGGGACTTTGGGGCACCATTTACATGAAATCGGACGAAACTATATATGGGAGCTATATCTAAATTTGGACCGATTTTCACGAAACTTGGCAGACATCATTCTAGGCTCACTTCAGTACGTTATGCCAAATTTCGGGCAAATCGAAAGGTATATGGGACTTAGGTGTATCATTTACATATAAAATCGGACAAAACTATATGTGGGAGCTATATCCAAATCTGAACCGATTTTCACGAAACTTATCACACATCATTCTGTACCTAATTCAATACTCTATGCCAAATTTCGTGCACATCATAATATATATAGGGACTTTGGTGTACCATTTACCTTAAATCGGACGAATTTATATATGGGAGCTATATCTAAATCTGAACCGATGTTCTCCAACCTTGGCACACATCCCTCTGGACCTAATTCAGTATTCTGTGCCAAATTTCGTGCAAATCGAAATATATATTTGGACATTGGTGCCCCATTTATCTTAAATCGGACGAAAATATATATGGGACCTATATCTAAATCTGAACCGATTTTTCTCAATTTCAATAGGGTTCGTCCTTGGGCCAAATAAATGACCTATACCAAATTTCATCCAATTCGCATCATAAATGTGACCTGTACTTTGTTTACAATTTAACATGGACAGACGGACGGACGGACAGACGGACATGCGTAAATCGACTCAGAAAGTGATTCTATGCATATTCTCAAAAGGAACCATGTTTCCTTTTCCTTTTGCCTGTTACTGACATATGCACAAAGACAGTCTGGTGAAGGGTATAAAAAAATTACATCTCAAATATGCGTTGAAAAATATTCCTTAAAAATCCACGTGTTATAAGCCTAGAAAAAATATTTCTTAAAAATTCACGTGTTATAAGCCTAGAAAAATTATCCACGGCTCTTATAAAAAATCCACGCCTTTTATTATCCTTGAAAAAATATTGTTTAAAAAATGCACGCATTTTATTAGCCTTGAAAAAAATATTCTTAAAAAATGCACGCCTTTTATTAGCCTTGAAAAAAATATTCTTTAAAAAATCCAGTCCTTTTATTAGGCATGAGAAAATATTCTTTGAAATATCCTCGCCTCCTGTAGATCCTTAAACAAATATTCTTTGAAATATCCTTGCCTCCTTTAGATCCCTAAACAAATATTCTTTTAAATATCCTCGCCTCCTGTAGATCCTTAAACAAATATTCTTTGAAACATCCCCGCCGCCTGTAGATCCTTAAACAAATATTCTTTGAAATATCCTCGCCTCCTTTAGATCTTTAGAAAAATATTCTTTAAAAAATTCACGCCGCTTTTAGATCTTTAGAAAAATATTCTTTAAAAAATTCACGCCTCCTGTAGGCCCTCAGAAAAATATTCTTTAAAAAATTCACGCCTCCTGTAGACCTTTGGAAAAATATTTTTAAAAAATCCACGCCTCCTTTAGTGGCTTATAGTGGCTCGAAAAAATATTTTTAAAAAATCCACGCCTCCTTTAGTGGCTTATAGTGGCTCGAAAAAATATTTTTAAAAAATCCACGCCTCCTTTAGACCTTTGGAAAAATTTTCTTTGAAAATCCACGCCTCCTTTAGACCCTTGAAAAAATATTCTTTGAAAATCCACACCTCTTCTAGGCCTTGAAAAACTATTCGTTAAGGAATCCACGCCTCTTCTAGGCCTTAAAAAAATATTCTTTAAAGAATCCACGCCTCTTCCATGCCTTGAAAAAATATTCTTTTAAAAAATCGAGACTATTTTAAAATTTTTATTTTAAAAAAGTGACAACTCTATGCTTATCAATTAAAATAAAATATGGAATTTCCAAAAACACAATTCTTTCTAATTCTGACAATTTTTAAACAATTAACCGCCAATTTCTCCACCCTGAATTCAACATCTTTGGAAGAAATATTACAATTAGAAATGGAAGATCCTGAAACGGAATTTACATATCTGATTGCTGGCGGCTCCCGAAATCCAATACCAATGGAAAAATTCCTACCCTATATGGTATCGATACGTTCCAGAAATCCACAAAAATATTTTGGTGATAATCATTTCTGTGCGGGGACAATAATTGAAAAGGATTTAGTGCTGACCACGGCCCATTGTGTGATGGAGTAAGGCAGGGTAGTTACCAAGGTACCTGAAATTATAATTCAAAATATGTTTTCTTTACAGCAAACGTCGGGTTATAACCAAACCTCGTAGGTTGTTATTGGTTGCTGGAACGCCAAATCGAGTGGAACCTGCCAATACTACCATTCAGTACCCAGTACGTTCTCTAGTGGCTAATACAAATTTTGTACGCAAAAATCTAAATGATATTGCCATTATACGTCTGAAGGGACTAATACCGGAGAATAGCTCGGCCATAAGAGCCATTAAGTTACCGGTGGGTCCACCTCAATATGGTAGCCATTGTACGTTATTGGGATGGGGCCGCTTGTGTAGGGTAAGTAATTCCCTTATTTGATTTCAACGAAAAACATTTTCGTTTCTCACCAATTCTCAGAACGGTCCCCTGTCAGATTTGGCAACACATTTGGGCGTCCGTCTATACACACCCGAGGAATGTCGTCAAAAACTGGCAGACAGATTTAAAGAAGGTATGCTGTGTGCCGGTGAAAATAAACCGTTTAAACAGGACCCTTGTCGTGGTGACAGCGGTGGTCCTTTGATTTGCAATAACACCCTAACCGGTATCATTTCGTGGACCATTGGTTGTGGTAGCTTCCATGCCGCCAGCCTATACACAGATGTTTGGTATCATCGTCAGTGGATTGAACAGCATTTAAGTAAATCAAATCAATTGACAATGGTAAATGACATTTTGGTTGTTGTTGTTTTTGTTTTTATTGTGATTTTTTAGAAGAAAAATAAAATTTGAAAAAATATTCAAATGGCATATTTGAGGAATTTGTTTGGACCAACATTACTGCTGTGCTTCTTCAATTTGTTACCTTCCGTAAATGGTTCATATGCCATTATTAGCCATTATAGACCCTTGCGCAAAGGTGAGCAAGATTTTGTAGATCGTACACTAGCTGAATATGATGACCGCATAGTGAAAATCCAAGGCCGTATTAGCAGTGGTTATAGACCAATAAACGCCGATTTAGATCGTCATGTGGTGTCGATTAGGACCCGCAAGCCAACCGCCTACTTTGGTGATAATCATTTTTGTGCCGGTGCCATTATTACCTCGAGAATAATTTTGACAGCCGCTCATTGTGTGGTGGAGTGAGTATGGAATTGAAGGGAAGAAAACAAATATATATTAAAACTAGTCTGGCTTTTAGTGGACATCGCATTGTTACCCGTCCTCGGCGGCTAAGAGTGGTGGCAGGCTCTCCAAATCGTTTGAAAAAACAACAGACCACAATGGAGTTTATGGTCTCAAAGGTTATACCACATCCCAAATTTCAGCGACGCAAAGGTTATGATATTGCCCTGCTGGTGTTGTCCGACTCAATACCAAGATCAAATACAAAAATCAAAATTATATCATTGGAAAAACACAGACCAGAGGTGGGAACTAAATGTCAAACTCTGGGATGGGGACAGCTTTATTGGGTAAGGCTTTTAACCTATATGAGAAGAATATTTTTTGAGGGCCAAAAAATATGCGCGGATAAAAAAATCATCGCCTTAAAGAGGCCCGTAGTTTTTAACGAATATTTTTTCAATGCGATCCAAAGAGGCGTGGATTTTAAAGAATATATTTTCAAGGCCTTGCAAAGAGGCGTGGATTATTTAAAGAATATATTTTCAAGGCCTTGCATATATTTTCATATTTTCAAGGCCTTGCAAATGGGCGTGGATTATTTAAAAGAATATTTCTTTCAAGGCCCATTGGTTGTGGAATAGGCGAGGATATTTTTAAAAAATATTTCTTTCAAGGCAATAACAATAATACAATAACAATAATATTTCAAGGGCCAATACAAGGCCTGGATTTTTTAAAGATTATTTGTCAAGGCCAATACAAGGCGTGGATTTTTTAAAGACAATTTTTCAAGGCCTTCCACAGGCGTGGCTTTTTTAGATAATATTTCTTCAAGGCCTTCCACAGGCGTGGATTTTTTAAAGAATATTTTTTCAAGGCCTTCCACAGGCGTGGATTTTTTAAAGAATATTTTTTCAAGAGCCAATACAAGGCGTGGATTTTTTAAAGACAAATTTTCAAGGCCTCCCACAGGCGTGGATTTTTTAAAGACAATTTTTCAAGGCCTTCCACAGGCGTGGATTTTTTAAAGAATATTTTTTCAAGGGCTTCCACAGGCGTGGATTTTTTAAAGAATATTTTTTCAATGGCCTTCCACAGGCGTGGATTTTTTAAAGAATATTTTTTCAATGGCCTTCCACAGGCGTGGATTTTTTAAAGAATATTTTTTCAATGGCCTTCCACAGGCGTGGATTTTTTAAAGAATATTTTTTCAAGGGCTTCCACAGGCGTGGATTTTTTAAAGAATATTTTTTCAAGGACTTCCACAGGCGTGGATGTTTTTAAAGACAATTTTTCAAGGCCTTCCACATGCGTGGATTTTTTAAAGAATATTTTTTCAAGGGTCAATACAAGGCGTGGATTTTTTAAAGAATATTTTTTCAAGGCCTTCCACAGGCGTGGATTTTTTAAAGAATATTTTTTCAAGGCCTTCCACAGGCTTGGATTTTTTAAAGAATATTTATTCAAGGCCTTCCACTGGCGTGGATTTTTTAAAGAATATTTTTTCAAGGCCTTCCACAGGCGTGGATTTTTTAAAGAATATTTTTTCAAGGCCCAATACAAGGCGTGGATTTTTTAAAGAATATTTTTTCAAGGCCCAATACAAGGCGTGGATTTTTTAAAGAAAAATTTTCAAGGCCCAATATAAGGCGTGGATTGTTTAAAGACAATTGTTCAAGGCCTTCACAGGCGTGGATTTTTTAAAGACAATTTTCAAGGCCTTCCACCGGCGTGGATTTTTTAAATACAATTTTCAAGGCCTTCCACAGGCGTGGAGTTTTTAAGAATATTTTTTGAAAGCCAAAAGAGGCGTGGATTTTTTAAAGAATATTTGTGAAAGCCTTTTAAAGACAATTTTTCAAGGCCTTCCACAGGCGTGTATTTTAAAGACAATTTTTCAAGGCCTTCCACAGGCGTGGATTTTTTAAAGACAATTTTCAAGGCCTTCCACCGGCGTGGATTTTTTAAAGACAATTTTCAAGGCCTTCCACAGGCGTGGATTTTTTAAAGACAATTTTCAAGGCCTTCCACAGGCGTGGATTTTTTAAAGACAATTTTTCAAGGCCTTCCACAGGCGTGGAGTTTTTAAGAATATTTTTTGAAAGCCAAAAGAGGCGTGGATTTTTTCAAGAATATTTGTGAAAGCCTAAAAGAGGAGTGGATTTGTTTACAAATATTTTTCAAGGCCAAATCAAGGCATAGATTTTTTAAATAATATTATTTCAAGGCCTAAAAGAGGTGTGGATTTTTTAAGGAATATTTTTTCAAGGCTTTCCATAGGCGTGGATGTTTTTTTAAGAATATTTTCAAGGCTGTCCATGGGCGTGGATTTTTTAAGGAATATTTTTTCAAGGGTCGATACAAAGCGTGGATTATTTAAAGAATATTTTTTCCTGGGGTTTTTAAATAATAATTTTTAAGGGCCTATACAAGGCGTGTATTATTTAAAAAATATTTTTCAAGGGCCTATACAAGGTTTTGATTTTTTAAAGAATACTTTTTGTTTGTTTCTTGTTTCGTTTTTAAATATTTTCTAAATTGAATTATTTTTTGCAGGACGGTCCATATGCTGATCGCATTACCTATGGCAATATGAGCATAGTGTCCAATTCTCTGTGTGTGAAGGCTTATGGCAATTATTTTACCGACGATTTACTTTGTGTTGCCAATCCCAAAGATCCTTTTGTTGATACCTGCCGTGGCGATTCAGGAGCTCCATTGATCTGTCATAATAAATTAGTTGGCATTGTTTCGTTAAGCAGTATGTGCAGTGACTTAAAACCGACAATGTTTACCGATATAACCTATCATCAGAAATGGATATTGGCCATGGGCAGGGGAGTCAAGATTCAGTCATGTATTATTCTGATTATAACAGTCTATATAATAATAAATTTTATACAAAAAAGTTACTAAAAACGAAATTATCGAAGTAGTATTATCTAAATATTAATTATTCTATCACCAACCACATAAGAGAACCCATTCTACATTTAAAAGTATAAATCTGTAGTTAATAGAACTTCGTTACGAATTTTCCAGGATTTAATGTGTGTAATTTTCATGTGGAAGTATATGTTCATTTGAAAAAACAAAACCAAACAAAATTTACTTCAGCTGTAGAATAAAAAACCCCCTATCGCAATCATCAACAACTGCAGCAGTGACAATAACGACACCAATGTCACCGTTGCGACAAAGACAACGTCCGCACACAATAAAATGAAACGAGTCCAATCCACAATTGTCTAACCAATTGTAACTCTACGGCTTTGTGTGGGTGTGTGTGTGTTTTTAACACAACAAAAATTGTTGAACTAAAGAAAGACTGATATGTAAATGTTGTTACGAGATGCACACAAAATAAATCGGAAGCGCATATCCAGGCTAGTAATATGTGTCTTTAAATGAAATGTTTTAAAAAACAACGAGGGAAGTTCAGTAATAAAGGACAAATAAAAAATATTCTTTAAATAATCCACGCCTCTGTGGAAGGCCTTAAAATATTCTTTAAATAATCCACGCCTCTGTGGAAGGCCTTAAAATATTCTTTAAATAATCCACGCCTCTGTGGAAGGCCTTAAAAATATTCTTTAAATAATCCACGCCTCTGTGGAAGGCCTTAAAAATATTCTTTAAATAATCCACGCCTCTGTGGAAGGCCTTAAAAATATTCTTTAAATAATCCACGCCTCTGTGGAAGGCCTTAAAAATATTCTTTAAATAATCCACGCCTCCTGGAAGGCCTTAAAAATATTCTTTAAATAATCCACGCCTCCTGGAAGGCCTTGAAAAAATATTCTTTAAATAATCCACGCCTCTGTGGAAGGCCTTAAAAATATTCTTTAAATAATCCACGCCTCTGTGGAAGGCCTTAAAAATATTCTTTAAATAATCCACGCCTCTGTGGAAGGCCTTAAAAATATTCTTTAAATAATCCACGCCTCTGTGGAAGGCCTTAAAAAATATTCTTTAAAAAATCCACGCCTCCTCAGGCCTTAAAAAATATTCTTTAAAAAATCCACGCCTCCTCAGGCCTTAAAAAATATTCTTTAAAAAATCCACGCCTCCTCAGGCCTTAAAAATATTCTTTAAAAAATCCACGCCTCCTGGAAGGCCTTAAAAATATTCTTTAAATAATCCACGCCTCCTGGAAGGCCTTAAAAATATTCTTTAAATAATCCATGCCTCTGTGGAAGGATTTAAAAATATTCTTTAAATAATCCACGCCTCTGTGGAAGGCCTTAAAAATATTCTTTAAATAATCCACGCCTCTGTGGAAGGCCTTAAAAATATTCTTTAAATAATCCACGCCTCTGTGGAAGGCCTTAAAAATATTATTTAAATAATCCACGCCTCTGTGGAAGGCCTTAAAAATATTCTTTAAATAATCCACGCCTCTGTGGAAGGCCTTAAAAATATTATTTAAATAATCCACGCCTCTGTGGAAGGCCTTAAAAATTTTCTTTAAATAATCCACGCCTCTGTGGAAGGCCTTAAAAATATTCTTTAAATAATCCACGCCTCTGTGGAAGGCTTTAAAAATAAATAATCCACGCCTCTGTGGAAGGCCTTAAAAATATTCTTTAATAAATCCTCACCTATGGAAGGCCCTGCGAAAATATTTTTTAAAAAATTCCCACCTATGGAAGGTCTTGAAAAAATATCCTTTAATAAATCCTCACCTATGGAAGGCCCTGCGAAAATATTTTTTAAAAAATTCCCACCTATGGAAGGTCTTGAAAAAATATTATTTAATTAATCCTCACCTACGGAAGGCCTTAAGAAAATATTTTTTAAAAAATCCCCACCTATTGAAGGCCTTGAAAACATATTCTTTAATAAATCCACGCCTCTGTGGAAGGCCTTGAAAACATATTCTTTACATAATCCACGCCTCTGTGGAAGGCCTTGAAAACATATTCTTTACATAATCCACGCCTCTGTGGAAGGCCTTGAAAACATATTCTTTAATAAATCCACGCCTCTGTGGAAGGCCTTGAAAACATATTCTTTAAATGGTCCATGCCTAGTTTAGGCCTTGAAAACATATTCTTTAAATGGTCCACGCCTAGATAAGGCCTTGAAAAAATATTCTTTAATAAATTCACGCCTCTGTGGAAGGCCTT
>NW_026889563.1:0-13009 GCF_032173495.1 Musca vetustissima
TCTATGTCCTTTAGGAGTAAATGTATATGTCATAGAATACAAATTTTGTCATTTTTCACACAAATGTCAGGGTCCATTTGACCCGCTAAATATTGACCGATCTTTATCAAAGCTGGCATGCTCATTATATGGCCCGATCCCCTTCTCCATGTAAAAAATCGCGATGTTTGGTCCCTATTTGTGACCTCTGGAGCGACCAAAAAAACCGACAAAAATGTAGTATTTGGTCCATTTCAACCCGTAAATATTAACCGACCTTTACCAAAAACAATAGGGTTCTTCATTGAGCAGAACCCATCCTACATGCAAAATTTCGTGAAGATTGGTCCATAACTGTGGCCTGTATCTTGTTTACAAACTATAATGGACAGACGGACAGACGGACACACATGTCTAGATCGACTCAACTAGTCGAGATATGACGATTGGTATACTTAAAGGCGCTACAAACTCTTGGGCGCACAAAGCTATAATACCCTGACAACATAGTTTTGTAGGGTATAATAATGCGAATAAAATTTGTTTGCTGTTCCCGTTGTCTCTTACGATTCTCTCTTAAGTAAGATTGAGTTAATTTCCGTTACTTGTTCGTTTCATTTTATGGCATGCTTTTCCTTATCTTTATTGGCGAAGAATAAGTAGCAAGTCGCAGTTACAAAGCAACGCATTATAGCCATCCGACCATATATTCCGCCAGTCAGCCAGCTAGTGAGCCAACCCACTATTCATGGAGAGACAATCATATTTTCATAATGGCCATATATCATCACAATCTCTGGACGATTTCTTAGCAGACAAAATATGACTTTTACCGCTACATAAAGATATATTTGTGTGTGTACGGTATGTGTGATGGATTGTTGATCTATGTGTGAGTTTTGCTGCCACAATTTCTCCAAACATCTAAATTGTTCCTATCATTATATGGTAGTCATATTCATGTTTGACGTTCTTTTATTTCTACAGTCATTGTATGGAAATATGCATAAATGTGAGAGTGTGTATGTATGTTATTTATGTTTGTATTGGTGAGCTGTAGTAGTAGCAGCATATGTTTTGACTTATGATTGATGCTTCTTGTCATATCGTCTTGATGTGTTTTTCTTCGGCTTGGCCTTTTTCCTTACGTTATCCCTCATCATTTATTTGTTGTTGGTGTTGTTATATTATATTTTTACGTTGTTGCTATTTTCACGCCATATAATAAAGTTTTGTGTATGTAGTTGTATATTGGATATAGGACAAGGGAAACTTTCAAAATTGAATTAACAGGAGATAAAATGTCAGAAATATTTACCTTTATTTACAATAGTCCGTCTGGAAAGAAAAAGGAAAAATAGAAAGATTATTTGAGATTAATAAATAAATTTTGCAAGGATATCAAGAAGGCAAACATTCATTAAAAATATTTTCTCAATGACCTGGATTTTTTAAGAATACCTTTTCAAGGACCTAAACAAGGCGTCGATTTGTTAAGGAATATTTTTTCAAGGCTCTACACATGGCGTCGATTTTTTAAAGAATATTTTTTCAAGGACCAACCACACAAGGCGTGGATTTTTTAAAGAATATTTTTTCAAGGACCAACCACACAAGGCGTGGATTTTTTAAAGAATATTTTTTCAAGGACCAACCACACAAGGCGTGGATTTTTTAAAGAATATTTTTTCAAGGACCAACCACACAAGGCGTGGATTTTTTAAAGAATATTTTTTCAAGGACCAACCACACAAGGCGGGGATTTTTTAAAGAATATTTTTTCAAGGACCAACCACACAAGGCGGGGATTTTTTAAAGAATATTTTTTCAAGGACCAACCACACAAGGCGTGGATTTTTTAAAGAATATTTTTTCCTCTAAAGTCCCCATACAATCATTTCGTAAGAAAAAAAATATTTCTTTTCGTATATCTTTGGTTTTGACTTTTCTCATTCATGCCACAATTTTGTGTGTGTTTCTGGAATCTGTTGCTTTTATTCGGTTTCTTATTCTAATTATGTCAAAACCAAGGAACAAAGGAAACAAAAAAACGTTTATAAAACAAAACACACAAAACAACAAAGACAATTCTTATTTTTGTTGGATTATGCCACAGAAGTAAACAATGGCAAGGAAGTGGCTGCATGAGAGAAATAAGGAGCCAACTGAAAGCTGATGACAACAACAATCCTTCTAAGTAAAACAGCAACAACCACAGTAAGACAAATATTAAGAAAAATGTCTTGCAGCATAATTGTATGTGTTGATGGTTTTATTTACCACAAGAAAGCAAAGTAGGAAAAAATACGAAAAAAAGAAAAACTCTTCAAGGCACAATGAGATTTTCTTTTTCTCTATCTGGCTTTTCCTAAACAATAATTCTCATTATTAATAATATAAATTTTTAACTTAGTCGCCTTAGTTGCTGTTGTTGTTGCAGGGCAGGATACAGAACACAAAAAGAAAACATAACCGAATCTAATAAAACAACAACACATTTCGCCTGGCACGCTTCGACTCAGTAAAAATGTCTTCCACAACCGCAGGGTAAAGGAAGCGACATTTATTTTTTTCGGCTATAGAATCGAATCAAAAGAAATACTTAAACGGATATAAAGAGATAAGAACCACTTGACAGCATAATGTAAACGTGAAAAACTTGGTAACACAAAAAAAAAATAATGCGGAATAAAGGATTTGAAAATTGAATTAAATGGAGATAATTCTTAAAATGGGGTTTCTTCTAACATTAAAAGGGGAAACGTGGTAGAAAAGAGATGCTAATTTTGCCACGTTAATTGGAGATATTTGGAAATTAACGAAATGAGAAATTACCTGACAAAGTTCTAAAAAAATAGAATTTAATAAAAATATTTTTTAAAGGACCGATATAAGGCGTGTATTTTATAAGAAATAGTTTTTAAGTATCCACAAATTTTGTGTATTTATACCCTACACAGGGTATTATGTCTTTGTGCATATGTTTGTAACAGGCAAAAGGAAACCAGTAAGGAAAGCAGTAAAGTCGGACGGGGCCGACTATATGATACCCTTCACCACTTCGGGTATATTCAACAGATGAACAGACAGACGTCGCATTTTTAACATGAAATTGGAGCCATGAACATCGTCATACGAAATTTTTCATTTGGACACATATAGTGTTGATTCTTACTATATCTAAATCTAAACCGATTTAAACAAAACTTGCCACACGTTATGTTATAGTATCTTCAGTACCTTGTGCAAAATTGTGTGCCAATCGGACCCACCTGGGCAGTTTGGTACAGATTTTATATCTAACTTCTAGGTTATATTAACGTTGTGCAAAATTTTGTGTAAAATCGGACGAAAATATATATGTAGAAGCTACATCTAAATCTATACCGATTTCAATGAGACTTGCCAGAGATTAATTTACATTAACTACAGTTCAATGTACAAAATTGTATGGCAATCGGACAAACGTTGGCTCTTCAGAGCACAACTTACATAAACTCGGAAAACAATTTATATGAACTATGTATTAATCTGAACCGAAACTTAGCACACATCATTTACGACTTAATTCAGTAGGCTATGCCGAATTTTATGCAAATCGAAAGATATACAGAGACTTTGGTACACAATTTCTACAAATCGGACGAAAATATATATCTGAGTTATATCTATATCAGGACCGATATTCAGGAAACTTAAATCATTCTAGACCTACATCATTACGCTGTGCCAAATTTCGTGCAAATCGAAATATACATAGGGACTTTGGTGCACCATTTACTTTAAATCGGACGAAACTGTATATGTGAGCTATATCTAACTCTGAACCGATTTTCTCGGAACTTGGCACACATCATTCTAGACCTAATTCAGTACTCTATGCCAAGTTTCGTGCAAATCGAAAGATATATAAAGACTTTGGTGCCCCATTTACCTCAAATCGGACGAAAATATATATGGGAGCTATATTTAAATCTGAACCGATTTTCTTGAATTTCAATAGGGTTCGTCCTTGGGCCAAATAAGAGACATGTGCAGAAATTTCGTGCAAATCGAAAAATACATAGAGACTTTAGTGCTCCATATACCTTAAATCGGACGAAAATATATATGGGAGCTATATCTAAATCTGGGCCTATTGTTAGGAAACTTAACATACATAATTATAGACCTAATTCATCACTCTGTGCCAAATTTCGTCCAAATCGGAATAAACATAGGGACTTTGTTGCACAATTTACCTTAAATCGGACGAAACTATATATGGGACCTATATCTAAATCTGAACCGATTTCCTCTAAACTAGACACACATCATTCTGGACCTAATTCAGTACTCTATGCCAAATTTCGTACAAATCGAAAGATACATAGGGACTTTGGTCGGACGGAAATATATATGGGAACTATATCTAAATCTGAACCGATTTTCTTGAATTTCAATAGGGTTCGTCCTTGGGCCAAAAAGTGACATGGGCCAAATTTCGTGCAAATCGAAAGATACATAGGGACTTTGGTGCTCCATTTACCTTAAATCGGACGAAAATATATATGGGAGCTATATCTAAATCTGGGCCGATTTTCATGAAAGTTAACATACATCATTCTAGACCTAATTCATTACTCTGTGCCAAATTTCGTGCAAATCAAAAGATATATATTTACCTTAAATCGGACGAAAATAAATATGGGAGCTATATCTAAATCTGAACCGATTTTCTTGAATTTCAATAGGGTTCGTCCTTGGGCGAAATAAGTGATATGTGCCAAATTTCGTGCAAAACGAAATATATATAGGGACTTTAGTGCTACATTTACCTTAAATCGGACGAAAATATATATGGGAGCTATATCTAAATCTGGACCGATTTTCAGGAAACTTAATATACATCATTCAAGACCTAATGCATTACGCTGTGCCAAATTTCGTACAACTCGAAATATATATAAAGACTTTGGTGCACCATTTACCTTAAATCAGACGAAAATATATACGGAACAATATCTAAATCTGAAGCGATTTTCTCCAAACAAGACACACATCATTCTGGACCTAATTCAGTACTCTATGCCAAATTTCGTGCAAATCGAAAGATATATAGGGACTTTGGTGCCCCATTTACCTTAAATCGGACAAAAATATATATGTGAGCTATATCTAAATCTTAACCGATTTTCTTAAAATTTAATAGGGTTCGCCCGTGGGCCAAATAAGTGGCATGTGCCAACTTTCATTCAAATCCGATCATAAATGCGACCTGTACTTTGTTTACAATTTAACATCTACAGGCGGATTTGCACGAAATTTGGCATAGCGTACCGTATTGGCTCTAGAATGATGTGTGGTGAGTTTCAGGAAAATCGGTTCACGTTAAAATACGTTTTGACGGATCCAAATGGATGTTTGGATTTTGTTAAGAACATTTTTTTCAAGGACTAAAGAAGGCGTGTTTATACCCTATACAACTATGTTGTCAGGGTATTATAGCTTTGTGCAGCCCCAAGAGTTTGTAACGCCGCGAAATATTGGTCCTAGACCCACCTTTAAGTATACCGATCGTCATATCTCGACTAGATGAGTCGATCTAGACATGTGTGTCCGTCCGTCCGTCATTATCATTTATAAACACGATACAGGTCACATTTATGGACCAATCTTCACGAAATTTTGCATGTAGGATGGGTTCTGGTCAATGAAGACCCCTATTGTTTTTGGTAAAGATCGGTTACTATTTAGGGGATGAAATGGACCAAATACCTAATTTTTGTCGGTTTTTCAGGTCGCTCCAGAGGCCGTAATTATGGCTCAAACATCCCGAATTTTTACATGGAGAAGGGCCAAAGAATAAGAGTACCTGTTTTGATAAGGATCGGTCAATATTTGGTGGGTCAAATGGACCCTGACTTTTGTGTGAAAAATTACAAAGTTTGTATTCTATAGCGTATATATTTACCATTGAAGGACATAGAGCCGAGAAGTTGATAGTATATCCAAGCGGTTGGCCTTTAAATTGATACCAATTATATTGTCGTATGTACTCGGATGTGGGAGTTACATGTAAATATTTACAGGTGCTTACGTATTCAGATATAATTTAATAAACCATTACCTACTAGAGGGCGGATATATAGCGCTGATCACTTTGAAATGCTCCTTGAGATTCCAGTTATGGTCAAGTACAAAGCCTACAATTTTCGGTGATGATCAGATATTAATTTTGGGTTGAAGTGAACCGAAAACTTATTTTTTCAAGGTCCATTATAGGTGTTTATTTTTAAAATAATAAATTCCCATTGTCCATTTTTGGCGTGGATTTTTTAAAGAATATATTTTTCAAGGACCACTATAGGCAACAATTTTTAAAAGAATATATTGTTTGCGGCCACAAAGGATTATATATTTAAAAAAAAATTCTGAGGAAAAACAATGGCGTTCATTTTTTTATTTTTTTAAGAAGACTTTCCAATTTCCATACCTAGGACGAATTTTTGTTTCGTGTTACTTTCCTATGTTCACCTATTTACTGCACAATTTTCCATACTATTCCATCACCCAAATTTGCAAACAAATCCAAGAGTATTTGACATTTTTGTTCTGTTCTTCTCGCTCAAGGAAACACATTAACGGACATTAACATTTCAAGTTTTATGGTAATATCCTTTTTGTTGTTGTACTCCTTACTGTTGCTTAGAATTTCCTGTTGCGAATTGTCAGATCAAAATGTTTGAATTTAAATAATTTCCATTTTAAGCTTTGCAGTGGTTGTTTTAAAGTGTGGGGCTCGAAAAAAGAAAATTGAAATGCAAAATTCATTTGCGACAATAAACATAAAATTGCATTAACTACATTTTTATGGTTATGATGGCTGGCTGGCTACCATTGTTTGAGTTCTTGTCGTTTTTTTTCGTATTCCAGCTAGTGGTTCCCTGGCCGCAAGTTATTTAAAAATGTCCTTGACAGTAGAAGTAGAAAAAGCAGTTGTTACTTTTACGATTTAATGGGTTACGTCAGTTGCTTATGAGGAAGTAACCATAAGAAGAAGAAAAAAAACAAATCGATAAAAGGTGACAGAAAATGGCAAGAAAAGCGAAGAGAAAACAGAAGAGAAAAATTAAAAAAAATTAAAGTTTTACTTCTATAGAAGAAAATCCACATTAACTGGAGTTTGAGACCAAATATTTTAAGAAGGCTTGATGACCAATTTTTTCTTTGGAATAATCCTTAAAATCTGAAGTCCAATTTATTCTATTAGAAAACATGTTATTATTAATTTAATCCTATGGAAAAATGCCCTCGGATACTATATAAAACCAATGTCCTCGAAAGTAGAGGGCAAATTTTTCAAATAGAAAACCAGTAAGGAAACTAGTAAAGTCGGACTGGGACGACTATATGATACCCTTCACCACTTTGGGTATATTGTACATATGTATCCTAACAATTGCATGTCTATGTTCCCTCTTTCTCCAACCTATCCTAACTTGAATTTAATTCGAGCAGATTTAGAGCCGCCTGCGTAACATGGGGAAAATTTATGGAAAACGATTTATAGAAAAAATTGATACACGCTATTCGGTACGCCGCGTTGTTAAAATATAATCTATATGTGGGAGCAATATTTAAATCTGAACCGATTTTCACGAAAGTTAGCACACGTCTCTCTAGACTTAATTCAGTATGCTATGCCAAATTTTGTGCAAATCCAAGGATATATATAGGGACCTTGGTGCAACATTTACATAAAATCGGACGAAAATATATATGGGTGATATGTCGAAATCTAAACCGATTTTCCCGAAACTCACCACTCATCATTCTAGACTCAATTCAGTACGCTGTGCCAAATTTCGTGCAAATCGAACGATATATAGGGACGTTGGTGCATCATTTACATAAAATCGGATGAGCATATATACGGACGAAAATATATATGGGAGCTATATCTAAATCTGAACCGATTTTTACAAAATTTAACACACATCGTTTTAGACTTAATTCAGTACGCTATGCCAAATTTCGTGCAAATGGAAGTATATATAGGGACTTTGGTACACCATTTACCTTAAATCGGACGAAAATATATATGGGAGCTATATCCAAATCTGAACCGATTTTCAGGAAACTTGACACACATCATTCTAGGCCTAATTCATTACGCTGTGCCAAATTTCGTACAAATCGAAAGATATATAGGGACTTTGGTACACCATTTACCTTAAATCGGACGAAAATATATATGGGAGCTATATCCAAATCTGAACCGATTTTCACGAAACTTTTCACACATCATTCTAGACCTAATTCATTACGCTGTGCCAAGTTTCGTGCAAATCGAAATATATATAGGGACTTTGGTACACAATTTACCTTAAATCGGACGAAAATATATATGGGAGCTATATCAAAATCTGAACCGATTTTTAGGAAACTTGACACACATCATTCTAGACCTAATTCATTACGCTATGCCAAATTTCGTACAAATCGAAAGATATATAAGAACTTTGGTACACCATTTACCTTAAATCGGACGAAAATATATATTGGAGCTATATCAAAATCTGAACCGATTTTAACGAAACTTAGCACACATCATTCTAGGCTTAATTACGTACGCTGTTTCAAATTTCGTGCAAATCAAAAGATATATAGGGACTTTGGTGCACCATTTACCTTAAATCGGACGAATATATATATGGGAGCTATATCTAAATCTGAACCGATTTTTCCCAATTTCAATAGAGTTCGTCCTTGGGCCAAATAAGTGACATATGACAAATTTCATCCAATTCGGATAATATATGCGACCTGTACTTTGTTTACAATTTAACATAGACAGACAGACGGACGGACATGCATAAATTGACTCAGAAAAGTGATTCTATACATATTCTCAATTCTATCTCGTTTCCTTTTGCCTGTTACAAACATATGCACAAAGACATAATACCCTGAACAACAGAATGGTGAAGGGTATACAAAAAATTCCTCACCCCCCAATTTTCGGTATTTTGGGGATTTTGAAACCCCTAACCCCAACCGATTTCCCTCTAAATCGATATTTTTATCCCTACAAAAAATATTAATATTTTAGGTGAATAATGTACCAATCTTTATTACCAATCTTTATAAAAAGGTACAATTGTATCCGGTTATTGATCGTTGGGATAAGTCGGTTCTCATATAGACACAGATCACATATTTAATTTAATCCAATTTCCTGTCAATTACTACTTTCCCTACTGGTTTTCTATGGAAAAAATGGGTACCAAGTTGGTTTCTATAGAAAAAAATTAAGAAACTTAGCACAAAATGTTTGTTCTATAAAAATCCTCAGAATATGAGAACCAAACTTGTATATATAGAACTAGTTAAAACGAAGTTATGTTTGACCCGACCGACCTTTTAATACCCTCATCATAATACCCACATTATAACCAATTCGGTTGAAAATTGTGTCCGAAATCGCCAAATTATCAAATAATGTTGGGTACCGTTATATGGGAGCTATCCTGAAACTTGGGCCAATATTAATAATTTTTGCTACGGCGATGAACTATACAATGAGAACCCAACGGGGGTACCGTTATATGCAGACTACACTAAAACGTGGAAACAGAATTTCAGAGGCCTACCTTAAATATTGCGACCTCTATCGTGATTTCAACAGACCAACAGACAGAAATGCATAAATCTACATAGAATTTTATTTCGATCAAGAATATATACTTTATGGGGTATTCGGTAAATATTTCGAGGTATTGCATACGGAATTTGCAAATTTAATATACATTCCACTTTATGGTGGAGGGTATAAACCAAGTTAAAGACCAAATGTGTTTACTATAGAAACAAGTGTCCTCAGAAGCTTCGGACCGAATTCTAAAAATGGTTTCTACAGAAAAACAATTCCGAAACTTAGGACCAAATTTGTTCTATTAAAAATCCACAGAAGATGGAGAACCAAACTTGTATCTACAAAACCAATTCACACAATTTGAGGACGATTTTTTTTTTAAATAAAAAAGTGCTTAGAAACTGGAACCCAATTTTTTCTACAAAAAATCCCCTGAGGTGAAGAATAAAAAATTATTCTATATAAAAAATTTCCCCTGAAAATGGCCTTGGAATGAAAAAATCAAGGATCTAAACAAGGCTTAGATTTTTGAAGAATGTTTAAATTGGCATAACGGGAATTTGTAAACTAGTAAGGAAAGTTCAAAAGTGGGACGGGCCGACTATATGATACCCTTCACCACTGTAAATACATACAACAGATGCTAATATATACAATATACTGTAGATAGAGCAGATATATAATTTTTAGAGGACCATTGAAATGGAATGGGGCGAAACTAAATGTGTGATCTACATAGTAATTTGAACCAAGAAAAAAAACTCAATTCACCATTCTGAAATCTATGAAAAATACTTTGGTGTACCATTTGAAGTAAATCTGGACCTACTTGAGCAACCGTGGCATATACCGTTTGGTATGCTGCAGCACAGAGCGCTGTTCACAATTTTATCTCGTGTATATCGATCAGTAGGCTTCCGGTGCACCATTTACCAAAAATCAGAAGAAACTATATATGGGAGCCCTATCTAAATCTGAACTGATTTTCACAAAAAGTCGCATATATTAATAAGGACCTATCTCAATACGTTGTGCAAAATTTTGTATAAATCGGACAAAATTTGGGAGTTTGGTGGACTATTTACCAAAAAATCGGTATATGTGAGATGTATCCAAATCTGAACCGATTTTCACAACACTTCGTATACATCAATGTGGACCTATTTGAATATGCTCTTCCAAATTTTGTCTTAATCGAAAAAATTATGGAATGTTTGGTGCACCATTTACCAAAAATCGGACGAAACTATATGGGAGCTATATCTAAATGTGAACCGATTTCAACAAAACTTCATAAATATCAAACAGGACCTAATTCAGTAGGTTGTGCAAAATTTTGCCCCAATCGGAAAAATATTGGGAGTTTGGTGTACAACTTACATATAATCGGATAAACTATGTATGGAAGAAATATATCTAAAACTGAACCGATTTCATCTAAACTTCACGTACATCAAACTGGACATAATTTAGTACGCTGCGCAAAATTTTGTCTCAATCGGAAAAATATTGGAATTTTGATGCACCGTTTACATAAAATCGCACGAAACTATATATGGGAGCTATATCTAAATCTTAACCGATTTCAACAAAACGTCAGGTACATCAAGCTGAACCTGCGTAAAATGATGCCTCAATTAGACAAAAATTAAGAGTTTGGTGCACAATTTACCTAAAGTCGGACAAAACTATATATGGGAGCTGTATCTAAATTTGAACCGATTTTCACAGAACTTCGCATAATCCTAATTCAGTAGGCTGTGTAAAATGTTTCTTCAATTTACCTAAAATCGGACGAAACTATACGAAATTATTTCTTCAATTTCCATAGGATTCACTCTTGGGCCAAACAAATGAGCTGTGCCAAATTTCATCCAACTCCGATCATAACTGCGAACTGTACTTTGCTCACAAAAATACATGGACGGACGGGCGGACGGACGGACATGCATAAATCGACTCAGAAAATGATTCTTTGCATATTCTCAAAAGGAACCATGGGTCTCGATTCCGTTTGCCTGTTACAAACAAATGCACACAGGCATAATACCCTGTACCATAGTGTGGTGAAGGGTATAAAATATCATTTCAAGGCCCCGCATAAAGCGTGAATTTTTAAAGAATCTCATTTCAAGGACCCACACAAAGTTGGGATGAAGTCAAGATTTTTTAAGAATTGTATTTCAAGGACCCAAATAATGTGTGGTATTTGATGAATATTTTTAAAGGGTCCCCACAATGCGTAGTTTTTATACCCTTCACCACACTGTGGTACAGGGTATTATGTCTCTGTACATATGTTTGTAACAGGCAAAAGGAAACGAGATAGACACATTGTTCCTTTTGAGAATATGCATAGAATCACTTTCTGAGTCGATTTATGCATGTCCGTCCGTCCGTCTGTCTGTCTGTCCATGTTAAATTGTAAACAAAGTACAGGTCGCATTTATGATCCGAATTGGATGAAATTTGGCATAGGTCACTTATTCGGCCCAAGGACGAACCCTATTGATATTGGAAAAAAATCGGTTCAGATTTAGATATAGCTCCCATATATATATTTAACCGATTTAATGTAAACGGTCCCTATATATCTTCCGATTTGCACGAAATTTGGTCGATTTATGTCGATTTATGCATGTCCGTCTGTCTGTCTATGTTACATTGTAAACAAAGTACAGGTCGCATTTATGATCCGAATTGGATGAAATTTGGCATAGATCACTTATTCGGCCCAAGGACGAACCCTATTGAAATTGGAAAAAATCGGTTCAGATTTAGATATAGCTCCTATTTCGATTTGCACGAAATTTGGTACAGCCTAAACTAGAATGATGTCTGCCAAGTTTCGTGAAAATCGGTCCAGATTTAGATATAGCTCCCATATATAGTTTCGTCCAATTTCATGTAAATGGTGCCCCAAAGTCCCTATATATCTTTTGATTTGGTATAACGTGCTGAATTAAGCCTAGAGTGATGTATGCCAAGTTTCGTGAAAATCGGTCCAGATTTAGATATAGCTACCATATATAGTTTCGTCCGATTTCATGTAAATGGTGCCCCCAATGTCCCTATATATCCTTCGATTTGCAGGAAATTTGGCATAACGTACAGAATTGAGCCTAAAGTGATGCCTGCCTTGTTTCGTGAAAATCGGTCCAGATTTAGATATAGCTCCCTTTTATTATAGATTGGTTTTAAGTAATTGACGCACCAAGGAACCAATAGGAACAAAACGTTCTGAAATTAGTATAACCTAACCTGTGGCAAGTTTGTTTGAAATCGCTTTATATTTGGATAGAGCTTCCTTATATATTTTCGCCCGATTTCAAGTAAATTGTGCATCAAACTCCTCATGTTAGTTAGATTGACATCAAATTTTGCACAAGGTAC